>NC_060272.1:110956051-111256051 GCF_021613505.1 Equus quagga
CTTCAGACTCCATTACTTACACCACCAAGCTCTCTGGTTCTCAGGCCTTCAGACTCCATTACTTACACCACCAAGCTCTCTGGTTCTCAGGCCTTCAGACTTGGAACGAATTATATTACAGGCTTTCTTGGTTTTCCAGCTTACAGATGGCAGATGAAAGGACCTCTAGATCTCCATAACCATGTGAGGCAATTCTAGAATAAATTTCTTTTTTTTTTTTTTCAAAGATTGACACCTGGGCTAACAACTGTTCCCAATCTTTTTTTTTTTTTTCTGCTTTATCTCCCCAAATCCCCCCTGTACACAGTTGTATATCTTAGTTGCACATCCTTCTAGTTGTGGGATGTGGGACGCTGCCTCAACGTGGCCTAAGGAGCAGTGCCTTGTTCGCGCCCAGGATCCGAACCCTGGGCCGCCACAGCAGAGCGCGCCAACTTAACCACTCGGCCACGGAGCCGGCCCCTAGAATAAATGTCCATATGCACACACATATATATATTTCCTATTGGTTATATTTCTCCAGAGAATGCTGACTAAATGAGGGTAATAAGATAAGTGAAAGGAAATAATGATGAAATGTTTAATTTAGATCAAATCTTAGAAGGCTTTAATACAAGAGAGAGTTTAGATTTATTCCTCCCGGAATAAGAACGTCAAAGCACAGAAACTAGAGGACAGTCATTGACTATTGATAGTATGGCCAAATTTACCTAAGCTCTTTTAAAGTTCTGTACAAAAAGAAAAACGATACTCAAGCATGGGAGAGACCCACCTGCAGAAATTTTCATATAATATTTGGTATGGTCCTGAGCATCATCATTCTCATCTTCCAAGCTTTCTAAATGCTCTCATTGTCTTAAGACTAACCAAGAAAAAAAGAAGTGTTATGGATATGATGACTGGCTATCAAAAAAAAAAAACAATGACAGAGGAGACATCAAAGAAAATTTAATGTCTTGATAGAAAAAATGCTATTGAAGAATACATTGAAGAAATGGATATCATGAGCAAAAGTATCATATACAGAAATATTTAGTCATGCTCTCAATTATTATTTAAAAAGATAATAGCACAAGTTAAATATAGGCCTATGAATAAACTCAACTCTGTATTTTGTGTGTGTATGTGTTTCAAATAAAACTTAAATAAGCATTTTGTTCAATATCAAAAGTCCATTATATCCTTCATACATAATAAAATTAAAATATATGGTGCATCAATACTTGTAGCAGCAATATTCACAATAGTCAAGAGGTGGAAAGAACCCAAATGTCCATCAATGGACGAATGGATAAACAAAATGTGAATGTGAAATATTATTCAGCCTTAAAAAGGAATGAAATTCTGATACACATTACAATATAGAGGAATCTTCCAGACGTTATGGAAGGTGGAATAAGTCAGACACCAAGGGACAAATATTCTATGATTCCCCTTATATGAGATACCTAGAATAGTCAAATTCATAGAGACAGAAGACAGAATGTTGCCTAGTAGGGGTTGGGGGAGGGGATAATGGGGAGCCACTGTTTAACATTTATGGAATTCAGTTTGGGATCATGAAAATGTTCTGGATATGCACAGTGACTATGGTTGCACAACAATGTGAATGTACTTAATGCCACTGAAGTGCATAATTCAAAATGGTTAAAATGGCAAATTTTATGTTATGTATATTTTACCACAATAAAAATAAAATGCTGCCTGTGAAGATTGAGAAGAGATTCTCTTTTAAAGGAAGTGGTATTAAATCATTTTCATACTGTAATGCACAAGGAAGGAGAAATTATTCAAAGAAGATCTTATCATTATTAGATCTTAACATTTTATCATACTGTAATTCCTCTTGATTATATTACATATTTCATTGCTGAAAACCTTTGAATAATCTCAATTCAGTGCATAGTCTTGAAAAAAAGTCTACATTCAAAATTGTTTTTCTACTTTTATCTATATGTATAAGATATGTAAAATTGTTTTCTTCCCAGAAATCAAATGGCTGGATAACCGCTCTTGCAGGGGCATTCACTAACCTTTGAGCTGCCTCAGTTTCCTTCTGCTATAAAATCTGACTTAAGATATAGACAACTTCATCTGTGACTACAAAAATTCAAACCTTCCTCCATTAATCAAATTATCTTTTAAATTGTGATATGTATGCAATTATTCCATGAAATGTATTGATTGTATTAAATAATGTTTAGAACTATGAAGTAAGGTTCACCTATGAGCCCAAACCCATTAACTCAACCTAAAAGAAATTTGACAGTAAGTATTTAATTACTGATATTCTACCAAAATTGGCATTTAATAAAGAGACTTTTCCTAAACACTAAAGAGCTTTAAGATATGAAATGGAACAGTCTATGTCTTGAAAATGAATTTAGTCTTAAAAGGAAGAAAAATTAATACAGTCATGTTCAAAAGCCTTTAATAGGCCTGTAAGACTAAAAGAGAACCACTTTGGTCTCTCATTATGAAGCAGTATAACATTTTACTCACAGGCTTGGGGAGGAAAAAAGAAAGCCAGGCCCCAGTGAAACATCACATTATACACAGAACATAATGTGCAGAATACACATTCTTCAGTGTTCAGTAATGAGCTCAGAAACCTCATCACAATAAATACTGAGAAAATTCCAAAAAGTGGACAAGCAGACCAAATTTCAGGCCTGAATACTAGGAAGAACTCAATATGGAAAACTTTTTTCTTCTAAAGCTTAAGCTATGGGAAGACTTTGGCCAGAAAATTGAGGCTGTGCTATTCAACATGGTTGATCTGGATTTTCAATTTCCCGTGCTGCTTATTGTACAATTTTGTGTCCCATTTATTTTGAGTATGAAAAGTTTTATGTTGGAAAATGACATTTGAGCAAAAGACCAGGATTTCTGTGGGTCAAACAGCTCCATCCAAAGGGCTTAGTCAATGTAGAAACATAATCTGTGTATGACTCTAACACTGATCACCTGGTATGTTGAAGCCAAGTCTTTGAGTTCTTGCAGTAGGAATCCACCACATTTCCATTTAACTTGTAAAATATGTTTCTTCCAGGGTCTTGGCACTTGTAACAACATTTCTAATTAAGCTAACTCCTAGAAATTAAGTAAGTAGATTCCTTGACATTTTAAAATTGATTGCTTTTTCACCCTGGTTGTTACTATTTCTTGTAAATTGTAGGTGTGGGTTGTTTGCCAAACTGTACAATAAAATGAACTCTTTGATCCCTAAATACTGCTATTGGGACTTTCCAGTATAATGAATTTTCACATCACTAATTCTTTCATGCTTCATTATTTTCTTTCAGATGTCCAGTGGTGTTTCTATTTGATGGCTGTTGAAAAAAAGTTCCACATTGGATGTGACCTTAAAAAATAAAGTCCCTCTGAAACAATTCCACATCCTGAGACACTCAAATAGTTTTCAAAGCTGCTCATAGTATCCGTTACAATTTATTGAACATACGTGCATTCAATACATCATTTTTCTATACGCAGTATTTCAAACTTTGAAGTATTTACATTTTTTTCTCTCCGTGCTATCTGGGTGACAGGAATTTTATTTCCTGGCGCAAGTTATTTCACAGGTTGAACAAACACAGGTCTTCCAACAGAATGCCATAATGCAGACATAATATCGACATAAAAAAGAATAATGAATCCGTATGTTCTGTCTTCATGTAACAAGCATCCCCATGTCCGAAAGTCTTTAAAATTGTTTGACGTTTTCACTTGCACTCACAAGCACTGTGAAGACAGCCAGAGGTTTCAGTTAAATATTTACTGTGCACAATTTTCCCCCCAGGATATAGATTTTTTTTCTCCTTTTGATCAACAGCCTTCAGACATAGTCCCAGAGAGTAAGATAAATGAGAGGAGAGTGAAGTTCTAGACAGTCTTACACAAGGAGCTCAAAATGCTTTGCAGATCCTGCCTCTGCTTTAAGCCTACCCTGGGTCAGTAATCACAGCAAACCAATCCCTCCACACGTATTGTTCAGGAAAGTGTGTGAAACAAGGTTACCGGTTCTTTCAGTGTACACGTATTTCATCCCACAGAGCTTCTAGCTACTCTGTAGCATGGCTCTATGTGTGTGTGCACGTGTGTGGGTGTGCATGCCTAGACCTGACAAAATTTAGTGAAAGTGAATATGGCCAAGGAGAGTGATTATTCCCAGTATGCTGGGTGAGGGACCAGTCCTTAAGCCAGATACGTTTATACGCATTTTATTTACATTAACTCATTTAATCTACACAACTTCGGAGTGAATGTAACTTTTGATTTCCATTTGCATTTGGAGACAACACCCAGTAATTAAAGTGAATTATCTAGAGATACACAGAAAGTAAGTAACAGAGGTACAACTCGAACCTATGATTTCAGTACCATGTATTTTTTTTTTTGAGCAAGATTGGCCCTGAGTTAACATTTGTTGCCAATCTTCCTTGTTTTTTTCTCCCCAAAGTCCCAGTACATAGTTGTATGTCCTAGTTGGAGGTCGTTCTAGCTCTTCTATGTGGGATACCACCACAGCATGACCTGATGAGTGGTGTGTGGGTCCGTGCCCAGGATCTGAACTGGCGAACCCTGGGCTGCTGAAGAGGAGTACTGGAACCCAACCACCCGGCCAGCCCCCCATGTCTTTTAAAATATGCTGTCTCATAAAACAATTATGACCACCCACTGGGGGCCTCATTTGCATATATATCCATTAGTTTTTAAGAGAGCTGTCTTGAAAGATTTCATAAGCCCAATATAGCCTTCTTCCTGTTATAAGGAAAGACTTATCTCAGGAAAAAATTTAGACTTTCAGGTTAAAAAAGAGGCAAGTACTTGTCTGCCCTAAACTTAGATGGAAAAGACTTACATGGGCCCTAGTTTGTAGGCTCAGCTACAAAAATAACTTCCCTTGTCTATTTGCACTGCCAGGCACCTTCTAGACTTGTTTAATTCTGTCTAAGTGACTGGTATGAAGTCTATGAGTCTCTGGCAGGCACCACATGGGATTCATCACCCAGTGCTGTTTACCTGCCAATCTGCCTCGCATTGAACCAGAGGTGTGCCACTGAAGTAAGGTCTCTGAATCTTCTGAGATGGCATACCTAGCAGTATACTTTAGTAGAAAAGACTCTAACAATTAAAACAGACTGAGGAGTGAGGGCAAGTGTGGGGAAAATGAATGGTAGTTGCAATAGCCTTATTGGAGCCTTCACAGAGGATGGTGGTAAGTAGTTTTAAAATCTACAGGCTGGTCCTCCAGGAATGTGTGTCTCAACAGAACTAAACTGAGCAATAGCAGAAGATGCTGTGGCTGTGTGCTTGTCCGATGCCAGGAGGCACTGAGGACTGCGTGTGAGCGCAGGTGCTGAGGAAGACTGGGAGCTTCTTCTTTTCTTTGTGCTAGCCAGCATGGCCAAGGACCAGGCTTACATTTGAACGAATTTGGTGGAACAGTAAATGGAACACAATATTTCAGCTACTGCTTCTCTAATTCTTTCAATACGTGTTTATGTGAAATTTAGCAAAGATCTAGAGTAATAAAGTAAATGTTTTATCTTTTCTAGCAAAAATTACTTCTTTTAATAATTCGAGTTGGTTTATCAGATCTGTTGAGAGAATTTCTATTAAGCAAGGAGATGAAGAGTTTAGGCCTAGTGTGTCTCATTTTGGTGAGCATGCATTTTTCCCCTCTCCAGATTTTGATTAACTGATTCCTTTTGAAATTAAAATAAAATTATTAAAGACATTAAATCTTTCCTTTTACATCTAGGGTAAAGACTTTCTGTAAATATCGCATATGTGCTTTAAATAGGTTATTATAAAATGTATTGTCCATGCTGAACACTTTTGAGACACTTTTGAAAGCAATGTTTATAGTGCTATTATTAATAATCTATCTATGTTTATTAATAATTACGATGGGAAACAGACATGAATGAGACTCTCCAAGTAAACTAGGTCATATAGTTGCCTTAGTTTTAAGCATCAATCAGATATTAAAGAAAGGCAATAGTAAATGATTTCAAGGCTCCATTGCAAAACTAGTTTTCAATCACAGGCTTATTCTCATTTACGGATTTATGAAGAAACATGATTCAAAAAATGCATTTTAACAGGAAAGTCTTAAATATGCCTGGCTAAAGCTGCCAGGGAAAGAAAATGAAAACGTTTTATTCCTGTAATTATAGGTATTAGTGCAGGAAAGTGTGCAGCAAATGTACACTAATGCATTTGTTAATTTCTCCAAGATAATTTCTGAAACACTCAAGAAAGAATAAATTAAAAGCAAGCTTTCTGAGATAATGAGTATAAAGGGATGCAATAAGATTGCCACTCTTGTGGAAAAAAATATTGCAAAGTGGGAACCTTAATCAGGATCATTAGGGAGAGTTAGTATTGAACAATAAATAACAGTATGAAAAAATATATATTTTTTAAGTTTGTAATGTGAGTCTACAGGATTTTCTGTGACTTTGGGCCAATAACTTAAGCTTGCTGTGCCTCAGTTTTCTCATTTATGAAATGGATATAATAATACTTCTATTATTAGGCTGTTGTGAGGATTAAATTGTATATGTAAATATGGTAAAATAAAGATGATACATAGTAAGCAGTATAATGGGTAGCTATTGCTTTTATTGTGTTCCCTAAAATAATAAAACTCATCATATTTTCCAATAATTTATCTTTAATTGTAGTAACTTTCAGTTCTATGTAACATGACATTTAGTAACCAGCGACAAACGCTTTAATATACCTTTATCTGTATCAATACTGTAAAGAAAATCATTTTGTAATGTACCTAAAATGCAATCATTCTAACAACAGCTAAGTAGGGAATCCTTGGACAAGAAACCTAGAATATCCATTTATTTCTTTGTTTCCTTCATTTGATTGTTCATGCATTCCTATAACAATTAGTCACCAAGCATTTATTCTGTGCCAGGGGTTGGGGATACAGAAGGGAACATTCCATTCAAAGTCACTGCCTCCTTATAACTTCTATAGATTATAGCAGGAAAAGTTGGACAAATAAACAAATTTGTAATAGTTATGGCAGGTAAGTGCTCTGGAGGCAAAAGAAAATAGATTAAGTGGGATAAGAAGAGGCAGAGATGAGAGAAAGAGCACTGTGATAAGATGACATTTAAGCAGAGACTTGATGGTCACATGGGGAAGCCACATGCTGTTATACTGGAATAGCATTCCAGGTAGAGAGAGCAAGAGCAAAAGACCTCAGGCATGAGATTGCTTAGCAGATTCCAGGGAGAGTGGGGAAGTAGGATTGGCTTGAACAAATGACGGACGGGGAAGAAGGTAGAAAACGAGGTCAGAGAGGAGGCCAGATCACGGGCAACCTTGAAGGCCATCGTAAGGACTTGGGCTTTCATTCTGAGTATGATCAAAGGGCCATTGGAGGGTTTTGAACAAAGACCATATGAAAATGGAATACAGTGGTCCTTAGCTTTTTGCTTTTAACATGGTTATCAAGAGGTATAAGAAAACAAATTCCTGAGCTCCCTGAAAACTAGCCCGCTGCCAGTCAATCATAGAGTCCATCCTCCAGGTTCTCGAGGCTCTAACCAGTTTGCTACTGTCTGAGTCTTCGGAAGACAGATAAAAGATAAGCAAGAGAGTGAGAGAAAAGCAAAAGGGAAAAGTTCTGAGTTTTTATTTTTCATATATTTTTTCCTTAAGAAAGATAAAAGAGGGAAAAGAAAGAAGAGGTCATTCCTGCCCAAGTAGGTCTCATTATAGCTCTGTCACAGCTGCCTTAAAGGAGCGACTGAAGCAGTTAGTGCTGATTCTAAGGAGGACAGCAGCCCATCTAACCAAGCTCTGAATTTCCTAGCTTTGCCATGTGGTTGCTGTGTGAACCTGAGGGAGTCACATGACTTATGCCACAGTTTCCCTATCTATGAAATACGGTAAATCTGCCTCACAGGCTGGTTGTGAAGAGCAGGAGCTCACACATAATAAATAAATGTAAGTGTGTGTTGTTATTGTTTTTGATAACAAAATGAAATTTATAATAAGATTGAAAGATGGCATTTAACCTAATAACTTCATTATAAGACGTTCTTTATTGTAATATGCCCATTAAGAGTTACTTTAAGGATAAATGAGAGACTAACTAATGTACTAACTGCTTTTAAAATCCATCTAATTTTCAGAAATGTTAAAAATGTTACTGTTACAAGGAGAAATTTCATCTTTAAAACAATAGCAATATGATCACTGAAAATAAAAAAATGAAAAAATGGTATTTGGCTAATATGCAAAACCTAAGATCCAATAGGTAAGACTATTTCTGCCATGAAACCACCTTAAATTAGAAACTGCAAATTATGTATGCATGTGCCAAAACACGAGTGCTTCAGCAAGTGATGAATTTGCATATACAATGATTTTAATCAAAGATACCTATTTGATTGCACAATTATCTGTTTTGCATACACAAAATTTGAATTCTGCCCATGTGAATCCTCGTTTGTACATGCACCCAATTATTTTGTTGGGACAACTTAGAAATCCCTATTTGATATATTAGGAAATTAGCTCTCTTCCATCTGTAGCAATATGGATTCAGTTTTTATTGACTAGTAAAATAGAACTCCCCGGAAGAACATGGGAAATGAATCCTGCTTCCACTCATGACAGAGGGGAATGCTACTCCACTTCCATTCTCTGCCAAAAGAAGCAAAACATGTTTTCTCACACACCTTTTTGTTCCTTTCTGCCTTCTTATTTGGAAGTTATTTCAAAATTTAAAGATTTTGGTTCACAGGGAGAGCCCTTGAGTGGTGATCATACTGAGTTCACTCAATTTTCTACATTGTTAGTCCCTAAATGATGGGAGGAAGCTGTTGATCTCTACCACTCTTAAGCAATAGAGAAAATTTAGAGCTGGTAAAAAGCACCAAATTTATAGTCCTAGAAACAGATGTTCTCTGTAGAGCTCTTGAAAAAAAAATACAGCCTGAAAAGCAGCGAGGCAAAACTCTGTGCTATTATGGTCTTGCTGTACAATCAAGATTCTCCTTGGCCCTGCGTAAGGGTGTTGTGGTACAATACGCTGGGAAAATTGATGACCACAATGACAAAGTTCTGGATAAGTGGGATGTCTGTTTTCTAACTCACTCATTCTGACAGGCCCATCGGGATACAAGCCTCTTCAAAATCCAAAGTTATTCATAAGCTCATGTTAAGAGGTTTCTCTATGTTGTAGATGGGCCATTGGTAAGAGCAGGAGTCTTTTGCCTTCTGAATCTTTCAGATCGAGATCTTCTCTGCATGCTTTTGGAATCAGCCTTGAGGATTCATCTGAGACCCAATTTGGCAATCGAAATAGACACAATATTATTATTGTCCCTCCTGTTGTTCACCTGCATGCAGATATGTACTTGTGAAAATGGGATCCTCCCTTAGTAAAAGAGAGGAAATCTATGTTTTAAATATTCATAATTTTGCCAACTACACCTTGATTTTGTTTGGTAATCAGACTATAGAGAGATCCTTTCAAATGCTCTTAATTCTTGAATTTTGAACCTTTCCGTTCACCCCAATACTGAATTTTCTCCGATAAATTTCATCTTAAATACTTAGATCTGCTCACCGTTGTTGCAATAAGCCCAGGTCAAGTCTATCTATAGTGTCTTTTCAACAATACTACAGTCTGTTTTCTTCCCGTGTTCACTTTCAATATCTCCAGGGAGGGAACATATTATAGTAATTAAAAGCACAGTGGGTCTTGGAGTCAGCCACATCTGGTATGGGAGACTGAACCACGCCTCCAGGTATTCTTGTCCTTGTTTGGTTCCTTCTTAGTTGACTCGGGGCTTGGCCATTTGATTTTATTTTGAAAAATGGGGCTTTAGGAAGCATGATACAAGGTGAGGCACTTGAACACTTGAACACGAGGTGAACACTCCTTGGAACTGAGCTGCAGGCTATGTGAAAGTCTAAGTTATTCTGCTAGAAAGAAAGGTCATGTGGAGAGCCTCTGGAAGATAACTCACCATGTATGCAGACAGGCCACATAGAGAACTGAGACTTCCAGTTAAGCGCCTAAGTGAATACAGCCACATAAGTGACTCTAGCCAATCTCAGGTGGAACAGAATAACTGCCCAGTCAACCTATAGAATCATAAGGAATAACAATTATTTTAAGCCACCAAGATTTGGGGTATTTACTTACACAAAAATAGATAATTGATAGACTTTGGGTCAAATCTAAGCTCCATTATTTATTTAACTATGTGACTTGACTGAGTTGTTTAAGCTTTCTAAAACTCACATTTTCTAGCTTTACATTATGGGCAATAATTGTACTACCCCACAGGGCTGTGGAATGGATTAAATAAAATAACGTAAAAAACACTTAGCACAATGCCTGAGCCATAATAAGTGCTTAATGAGTGGTAGTCGTTACCATCAGTTTCACAATCTCAACCATCCCCATCACCACCATTATGAAAATCATCACCACTACCAACACCAACGCCAAGACCAACACCACTAACATTGCCACCAAAGCCTTTCTCAAATCTAGCTTTCACGATTCCTTTAGTATCTGCTGCCATGGGGAAAATCAATCGTTTTTAGTTATGTTTTTAAAGCCATACATACACAAAAAACTTCTTTCATTATAGTCAATGATGATGTAAAGTAATAAAAATAACACATTTAGATATATCTTTACATTATTTCATTAGATTGCTAAAGAGGTAAAGAGATTTGCCAAGATCACTCAGAAAGCAAATGGAATGGTCGTATTCGAATCCCATGTCCTCTCATCACAAATTCTAAGGTCTTTTTAAACATTCTGGCTATTCTAAAAATAAGAGTCTATGTCTCTGATGAGAAAAAAAATCTCCATAAAGGCAGAGATTTTGTTGGGCTTACTATTCTATTCCTAACACCTTGTGTATAAAAGCTTCTCCAGAAATATTTGTTGAAAACATGAATCAATTGACAATTGATTGGTAGTTTGGCAGAGCAGGGCTGTGTGGTCAGAAGGCCTGGGTTTGAATCCCAGTTCTGCCAGTTACCAGCTATGTGAGCTTGGGCAATTTAATATTTCTGTGCCCCAGTTTCCTTATATGTTAAGAGGATAACAATAGCACATACTATCTAGGATTGTTTTAGTGCACATAAAACACTCAGAACAGTGTCTGACAAATAATAAGCACCAGATAACTGTTAGCTATTATTACTATTTGGTGTTATATTGAGCTCTGTTGATACATGGAATAGTATATATGAATGTTAACTTAAAGAAGAGGAATATTTATACATATCAAAAGAAGGTAGTGTTGATACCGGCTCAGAACAAGGTTGACATAAAGGAAGCCATAGTATAGAAAAGAAACCATATTGTAACTTTGAATGACCTCTGATTAACCCAGCTGGATATGCACCCTCCAGGAGACATACATGTTCTGTAGGTTTTATGGCCCCTCTCAGCTGCTATAAGTTGATAACTTTGTTTTTTTGAGTTCTTTAGGAATGTGATGACCCCTGGGCAGAGAGTCTATGCTGATAGCCATCATCAATGACAACAGAAAGATCTGGGTATAGGTCATTGCTCTGGTCTCTGATGCATATCCAGGAAAACAAAAGATTAACAGGAACTAAGACCAGACGTCTGTCCTCCCTGTAGACTAGATGTCTGTCCCACCCAGAGACCAGCCCCCTATATAACTGGCCTATAGTCTTTGTTCTGTAAGATGATTCTTTCGGACATTAGTCAGCCATCTTCCCCCTTGTTAGCAAGCTGTAATAAAACCCATTCTCTCCTACCACCTTGCCTCTCTGCTATTGGCATGTCTTTCGGTGGGCAGATGACTTCCTCCTTGGATGGTAACAGTGTGTGGTCTAAAACAATGGCTGTCAAACTCCATTTTTGATTAGAATCATCTGGAATGATTGGTAAAGTTCAGTTTCCTGCACAATCCACCCCTTCCATCTATCCTCTGTACTTTTAACAATTGTACCAAAGGATAATGATGAGGATTATTTTAGGCTGCTTACTTTTAAAAACTGCAGAAGGGAAGGAGGCTCTGAGGAGTGGAATTTGCTTGCAGTTTGATGAGAGACATTTGCA
The DNA here is from genome assembly GCF_021613505.1 of Equus quagga. Taxonomy (NCBI): domain Eukaryota; kingdom Metazoa; phylum Chordata; class Mammalia; order Perissodactyla; family Equidae; genus Equus; species Equus quagga. The sequence continues at coordinate 110,968,155 of NC_060272.1, forward strand.
TTTGTGAAGGAAGTCTCCATCTGTGTGGGTGTCTCCCTCTCTGCACCAGGAGGAAAGGGGGATGACCTTATCTCTAGAAACTCTTAATGGGGACGGCAAAGACTTAAGTTGTATTGTGCTTGCCTGGTAACCTCATGTAGCTGACTCCCCCCACCACCAACATCCTCCGGGAAGCATAGGACATCCTGACTTAATCTGGTCTGATTCTTATCTAAAGTTATAGGACCACCCAATAACCAGACCCCACCTACACTGATACCATTTTAATGACTTTTTACATATTCTTTCCTTTGTCTTGTAAAGAGATAACTCACATACCTATGCCTTAAATTTCGCCCTATGTTCAACCCATGTTTGCAGCAGCTCTGACTGCCCATGGGTCCTGTCCCCATGCTATTCCACACTATGCTCTAAATAAAAGAGCATTACTGCCAGACCTTGAGAGTCCAAGAAATCTTTCTTTCGACCCCTCGGCTTGCCGACCCCGCATCAGATAATGTTTGCATAGTCAGGCTTGGAAAGTACTGAAATCAAATGAGTTTTAATTAGTGTAAGTTCAGGTACTATGCGATTTAATTAGATGAGATATTTTGGAGTACAGAGATTTTTCCATTGCCCTTCAAATCCAATCATGGGGAGTTGAGTATTCTACTCAGGGTCCCTACCATGTGCCATTTGGGTCTCTCTTCTCTCCTTTCTTCTCTTCCTTAGAGAGAAGATAACTACTTCCAAGTGACACTGACCCTTCCAGAACTTGAGGAAAAACTTAAAAGGACTGGTAGAATCTTGATTCTTAAAATGTGGTCCATGGGGCAGCAAAATCAACATTACTTGGGAGCTTGTCAAAAAAGCAAATTTCAGGCCCTAATGTAGGGCACTGGTTCTCACCTCAGTTCACCATGGAATCACCAGGAAGCTGGAGCATCAGTCTTTGGATACCAGGCTCCACCCTGAGCGACAGACTGAGTTAATTGGTCTGGGTGCAGCCCAGGCATTAACTATTTTTTTCTCAACTCCCCAGGTGATTCTGACATGCAGTTTGGATGAAGAAACACTCATCTAGAGGAAAGAGGTTGAGCAGAAAACTTCAGATTGATTTTAGGCTTCTACTTTCAAGGCTTTTTCCAGGTTCTTATGGGAATCCAGTTTCTGGAAAGCCCTTCAAATTTCCTTACATCACTGGACTACCCTCTTGGCTTTATTATTCATGGTTACTGACCCACCATGCCTGGTCTGACTTCTATTCTGTCTTCTTGATAATCTCCCTGGAATGTGAAAAAGCTTAACAATTAGACTAGAGAACATTCATAATGTAAATAGAAACATGATACAAAACCAATGACATTTTACTACATTTTCAAGGAAAAAGTCAAGCACTTGAAAGCATAGCAATGATGATCATGTCTAGTTATATTACAGTTAGGACTCTCTAACCACCACATCCATTGTTGCTTTTTATAAGTTGACCATTTCAAGGTGATGATATGACTGCTATTGAATAGATTGCAATATTAGAAAAATACATTTACTTTTTGCAAAGTCTTACATCTCATTCACTTGAGAATTTTTTGACTCAGACAGATTGACTTTCTTTGATCTTTCACAGTTTACCATAGATTAACCAGTTAATGAAAGGGAAAGTAGACCCTGGGAGCTAGCAAGACTCAGTTCTTTTTGTGTGTGGCTGAACTGAAACTGGGCATTTTTTCTCTAATCTTAAGATTGATCTTTACACAGTGAAATAAGAACACTAAAAATCCAATCCAAATCAAATGCTTGAAAAGTAATGTCTTGACTGCAATTCCTTGAATAAGAGTCAAAAGGAGAGAATAATTTATGTAATATCTTGCTATTCACAGCGTGGTTCTTGGACCAGCAGCTTTGGCATCACCTGGGAGCTATAGAAATGCAGATTCTTGAGACTTACTATAGACCCAATGAATTAAAGTCTGCATCTTAACAAGATAGTCCAGGTGATTGATAGGCAAGTTAATGTTTGAGAATCACTATGTAATATACAGTAAGACTCACAAATTTTTTTCCCCAATATTTGCTCTTCCTTAAGTAACATCCTATACAGCATCCCATCCAGCTACCCATTCCTCTTTCTTATCCAAACTTTTTGTAAATTTTTCTTACACTTCCAAACTTTTCATTATTCTCCTTCCAACCATCTCTCACTTTGGCCATCTCTTATTTTACCATGCAGTTTAGTCTATGGGTAGGAGCAGGATGCTATACAAAGTTACTCTTTCATAATCTTTTCTTTATTGGAGTTGAATAAACAAAAATAGTGACACTTTCTCTTGATCTATTCTAAACTGGAAAAAGCTCATGGAAGTAAAATGAGTAACAACCTGATGCAAAGTCTTTTCCTTACTAGTCTGACAATGTGAAGAGTATCCACGAAAACACCAATTTCCCAGTACTGTAAAAATATACAAATATGTTAGGTTTGTTCTTCCAAGACAGAGATAAAAGGATACCAACTTCTCCAAAGATGAATTAGATGGATTCAGACTATACCCACTCATCTTAGTTTTCAGTGAGTAATCATAATAATCCAAGGCGTTTTTAAGTTGAGATAGAGAAATTATTTTTCCTCTTTCTCTTCTTATAAGAATAATAGATTTGTGCCAGTAAGTGTTGAGTGTTTCACTAACAATACAAACACTATAAAATATACCTTGTAACTACCAAAACAGTAACTAACAGCAAGCTATTACTTTTCTAACTGATTGAGGTTTGATTAAGTGAAGACTCTATGAAAACAAATGTCTTTCTTGACAGTATCTGGTTGAAAAGTAGATTCTTAGTTTTACTTGAAGAAACAAAAGATCCTAAAAGGCCTGATGGATTGCCAGAGGAAAGCTCTTTCTTTTTTCAAGGGCAAACTATTGCAGCATATATTTTATTGTCATCATTAACATTTTTTACAATATTTAATACCATATTTCCTTCTCCCTCACAGAATATTACCCAGTAGAAGCCCCTAAAATGAGCCACAACATATTCATAACAAAGACAGAAAAGAAAACTCTCTTTCAATGTCTGCTTTCCAATATGATAATTCAACTACAACAAAGTCGAATTTAATCAGCTATGAAACTGGAAAAATGAAAATCAGCCTGTGCGTACATCACGGCCGTGATTGCTAACACTGTCGTGAAATGGGGACAGAAAAGAGGGAAACATCTGCTGCTTCTTACCAAACCTCTATATAATGTTAAATTATTGTTTTTGTAAAAAAACTTATTTCTTTACAAGCCGTTCTGCTTTTGATGGTGTGAACCTTTGGGTGTTTTCTCAGGGTCATCCCTGGGCAAGCAGATGGTACATGTGACATGGAAAACATTCAGAAAACAGTAGCCTCTCCTAGACTCCTGGTGTGCATGTACGGGAGACTCTCTGATTTGTTCAGTCTTGGCTCAGTTCAGAAGGAAAAAGGGAAAGGTTACCCCCGGGGAAAAAATGCAGCCTACTTTAGGGCATGCCTGGCTTTCAGTCCATGTGTTCACTTTTTTTTTTTTTTTTTTTTGAGGAAGATTGGTCCTGAGCTAATTACTGCCAATCCTCCTCTTTTTTTGCTGAGGAAGCCTGGCCCTGAGCTAACATCCATGCCCATCTTCCTCTGCTTTATATGTGGGACGTCTACCACAGCATGGCCTTTGCCAAGCGGTGCCATGTCCCCACCCAGGATCCAAACCGGCGAACCCCGGGCCACCGAGAAGCGAACGTGCAAACTTAACTGCTGCGCCACCGGGCTAGCCCCAGTGTTCATGTTTTTATAGGTTTCACAGGCAACATAAATCCTTTTGAATCACAGAAAGAATAAAACATTCTATGCAGATCTGAAAAGAGAAAAAGAAACTTACCACAGTCGTTCAGTTAATTCACAGGCACCATCATCTGAAACAGCAGAAAAGTATTTTGATATTGCAATCATAAACACTATGAAAAACTTTCAAATTGGCTTCCAACACAGATTGTGAATGTGTCTACAGAACCCAAATTAAATAAGCAATAAGGATACTTTGATCTCGATCATTTAGTTTTTTGAAATGGAAGGGTTTCATCCTCACCATTTTAGGTTCAAATTAGATAACTGGTTGTTTTTCAAAATCTTTTTTATATACATACTGACATATCTATATTTTGCATTGATATTTTCTTATATTCAAGTTTAAAAGGTAGGCAGAAATGGAGTCTCCTGTGTAATATAGTCTTGGTTCTGGCATGAACACAATTGTGAAATACTTATCCTAATACACAGCTCTGATAATGCCATAGAAATCACCTTGCTGAGCTCAAAAATTCTATTCTCTATACAAAAAAAATGAAAGTATTTAGCATAGCGCTCAGCACCTTCAGTCATTCACCCTATTGTACCTTCCTACGATTCTCTCCCATAATTCTCCAGTGCATCCTTATTCTACCTTTCCAGTTTATCTCCCACTATTTTCCTTTGCGCCCTATACTAACATCATCTTAAACACATTTTCTTTTTTTGAAGAATACTTTGGTTCACCCCTTTTTCTCTGCCTCAATATTCTTTCTACCCATTCTTTAAGGCCGCCTCAATTAACATGTCCTCAGTGAAGCTTGTCTTGACACTCAGATAAGGAACGAATTACTCTTCTTTTTCTAGGTGTTCCCAGTGTATTTTGTACTTCGTTACGGTACTCAACAAATTCTATCTTGTGTTAAAGATACAGGTGTTCATGCCATGACCCTGTTTATTTTTGCCTACTCAGATGACTTCCTGCTGTCTTTGGCATGGGGAATGTCCAGAAGATGCTGCTTGAGTTAAAGGGAAAAATGCATTTAATATAGAGATAATACATTGTGTGCTTTTTCCTTATGTTCATCTGCCATCTTTTAAGAGAAAAGTATAGCTGCATTGCACCTGTTTCTGCTAATTCAGCTTGAATTTTAAAAGAATAGTAAATCCATTATCAATGAAACATTTTAGTTTCATGACAAAATGAATTAAGGAATTGAAGTTGAAGAAAATTTCCTCCATTGATAAATGACTTTTGAGGTAAGTTAAGACTTTTTGCATCACATGGGAATACATTTTCTGCTTTTTTGATTTAAAAAACATTTTTTTCGCAGGCTTGAATTCTGTATGGAAAGGTGACAATACTTTCTGGCCCTCTATTAGCACAACATAAGTTTGAAATTAGTGTTTTGAGGGACAGCGACAGATTTGCTTTGAACCATTAACATGGTCACCCCAGCAGCAAGACTGAAATCGTAGCACAATCTTAGAAAAGAGCCTCTATCTTTTTATGGAGAATGAAGTGATAACCTTGCATTGTTGGTAATTTTGCACTCCTGGCCTAGACAACCATGCCAGATCAGACTCTGCTTATAGGAAGCATGCATGCGTATTACACACTCACAACGTCTCATCGTTCATTCTCCTTCTGGGCCCACAATCCCACTTAGGCTTCAAAAGGTTGGCAAACCATTCTGTGCAATTACTCATATCAGGTTTTTTTTTTTCTAGATGATTATAAATCGGCTATCTATTCACCCATTTTATTGAAGACTTTCTTACTGTTTTTGTGTAATATATTAAACGTCCTAAGTATTATTGAATTGAATAATAAAATTTTAAATAACTAATGTAAAAATTTTAATCTAGATATTGAAAATAAAAGCAACGTTTCTTAATTTGGTGAGAGGAAAAACTTCTTTAGATGCTTTTTATCTAAGCCTAGAATGTGCTATTTCAACCTTTAGCTTCTTGGATTAAGTGTTCATTCCAACTCCTACTCATTCTCGTAGGAAGAACATGGGTTTAACACACAATTAAGACAAATAAAACTTTTTTTTTTTAAATTTGTGATTCACGGAAGCTTCTAAAGTAGAGTAATACTCAGTAATTTAACATGTGTTCATAGTCTGAGTCTGCAACCAGGTCATTAGTGGACACTTTCCCCTACAAGTATCAAAGTTCACAAAGTGTTTTAACAAGAGTAATGAGCTATCATTATGGGAGCAATATAGAAATATTAATAAAAATGGATCATTCAGTTTTAATATAATTATTAACACCTCACAATCATCTATATATTACTTTGATTTTCTTATAAAATAGAGTATGGACTTCACATACTGATTTGCTGGGGGGAGAGCTGGTAGAGGAGGAAACAGAAAAACATCAGTGGTAAGCAGTCTTGTCAGTGGCCAGCCCTGGTGGTCTGCTGGTGAAGATTCAGCACTCTGACTACTGTGGCCCTGGGTTTGTTTCCCAATCAGGGAGCCACACCTGTCTGTCAGTTGTTACACTGTATTGGCCATAAAAACCCTATGAATAACAGTGAAGCATGTGTGATAGAGCACCGGAAGATGAGAGGATGGTGCAAAAAAACCTGGCAGGGCTCCCCTCTACACGACACAGGGTCTCTAGGAGTTGGAATTGACTTGAAGGCACTAACAACAAAGCACCCTTGAATGCCTTGCACTTCTGTGCACATATAGCTGGGCAGGACTTCAGGGGTCTATGGCTTCCTGAGAACAATGATCCAATGGCAGTCTCCTGTTTCACTCAAAGGCAACCACAATTTAACAAAGAAAATCCCATTAGAAACAAATGTGAAGCAGGGAATGTTTTAATCAATATCTGTTCTAGGAACATTTAAATGGACATTTTCTTTGACATGATTGGCATTGCTGAAGAACAGGACCAATCAAAACCTCTAGTTCTAGTGCCTCAAAATATTTTCAGTGATCCATAATGTCCGACGTGCTCCTCTATCCAATTCACTACCTTTATCAATCCAAATTTTCTCTTTTCCTTTTTTTGGCCAAATTTCTTTTCCATTCCCTTTTTTCTTCTGTATTTTGATCAAGTCTTGAGAATGGCATCCACAAAATATGGAAGTCCTTCCAGGTAAAACAGATAACGTACAAGTGGATAACCAATTGCTTGAGAGAAAAGAAGAAAATCTTATCAAAAACTTTGGAGCTTTGGTTTTGACTCCAGAGAGGCCAGCATACATGTGGGAATGGAGTCACCCGGAAAAGAATGATTTGTAGATAGCACGTGCACCTATAAAACTTTTCTCTTAAAAGAAGTTTTCTGAGAACCTTTCATATGCAAATTTATTCAAATAACATTTATAATTAGCCACCCACCTCTCTATATTTGACCATTTAATTCTCATAAAGGGCATCTATTTTCTATAAAAGAACCCTGGTGTTTGAATGTAGGAACAAAAGACTAAGTTGGATATCATTCCAATATTGTAATCACATGATTTGTTAGAAAATAAAGTGAGGAACAAATTAAATATGTATTATTGCCTTCTCTGTATATCTGTACTAGGCAGGTGGTGGGAATAAGCCAGCTATTTCTGTATTTACTTGTAGAATCAATTACAGAAATAATTATGAAAAACAAATGCAAATAGGTATCCACTCTAGGCATAGAAAATTATTTTAGCAATGAAATTCCTGAGTTCCAATAATATCACAGAAATACATACATCCATATATAATGCATACTTTCATATGAATCTCACTCTCTATTTCTCTGGCATACGTGCGCACGCACACACACACACACACAAATACAGATACATACATAGATGGTTAGAGAACTTTTCCTCTTTTCTAATTTCATCCTATTTCTCTTTCTTTTGGCATTTCCGTTTCTCCATACCAAAACTCCAGTCCTCATTTCTTACCAAAACTCCAGTCCTCATTTCTTGTATGGGTCATGAGCAAGTCCAGGACTTGACTGAAGGGGCAGAAGACGAGTGGTAATAGTAAAAGGCACCAAGAATGAAAGGGAATTAGCAGGATTAAGCCTCACTACATATATTCCATAAACAGCCCCTGAGCCAAAGCCCTGAATAGCCTTCCTTTGAAAAAAAAAAGAAAGGCTAAACATTAGGTCTTACTTTTTTTCTGCTGAAATACAAATAACTCTTACTTCAGTCATAATTAGCTGTGAGTTCCTTATCTTTGCTTACAGAGCTAAAGTAAAAAGACCAATTAAAGTAGTTCTAGTTCAGTCAAAAAGATGCATCAGATGTTGTAAACCAACAACAAATGATCTCAGTACAAAAACATTTTGGACAATTAGATAAAATATAACAAATATTCTTTGAAACGCACAACTGAGAGAAATATGTTAAGAAAATCTTCAATAGCCAAAACTGGAGAATAAAGTGGAAATGACTAATACAGAGGCTCTGATCTTTTGGTTTTCTGGGACATTTATCAATCTCAGCCAAGAGCCTTGGGATTTCAAGGACAAGAGATTAAAAAGTCTCTCACAAAACCCTCTCATATAGGTTTTGGGCTTGAATTTATACTATTGACAAGGACAGAGAAATTCCACAGAAAGTATTTAACTTAAAATTATTCCTGGTGGGCCGGCCCTGTGGCTGAGTGGTTAAGTTCGCGTGCTCTGCTTTGGTGGCCCAGGGTTTCACCGGTTCGGATCCTGGGTCGGGACATGGCACCACTCATCAGGCCATGCTGAGGCAGTGTCCCACATGCCACAACTAGAAGGACCCACAACTAAAATATACAGCTATGTACTGGAGGGATTTGGGGAGAAAAAGCAGTAAAAAAAAAAAAAAAAAAGAAGAAGTTTGGCAACAGTTGTTAGCTCAGGTGCCAATCTTTAAAAAGAAAAAAAAAATATTCCTGGGTTGGTACCTTGTGCACTCAATCTTAAAATTTCCCTGAAAGGGCACGCCCTCAATAAAGTACACCTAAAGATTACAAATATAAAGCTCTGCTAAGCAAGAGCTCACATTCATAGTGAGTGAGAGTCAGGAGAAGGATCAAAGAATGAGACTAGAAAAACAAAAACATTCGGATAATGGAATTACTAAACAGAGATTATGAATAATTGTCTACAATTATTAAAAATGAAAGATGGAAAGAAAAAATATGAAAGAAACAAGATGCTATCAAAAGAACAAGACTGTTTTCAATCGGTACAACTATAATTTTAGGAATAAAAATATAGCCCTTGCAACTAAGTAAACAGATACATTAACCACAGGTAAAGAGAGAGTTAACAGGAAGACAGAACTGAAGAAGTTATCCATAACGCTGATGGAAATACAATGGAAAAAAAGTGGCAAGAGAGAGCATATGAGACATAAAAAACTAGGTGACAAATTAGACATTTGTCTGATAGGAGCCAGAAGGAGAATGAACAAAGTAGTCTTAAAAGAGTAATATTCGAAAAATTCAAGAATTGTGATATCTCATATATAAATTGTGATATGTATCTATACATCTAGATAAATCTATGTCTGTCCATCTGTTTATCTATCTCTCTCTTTGGGAAGCTAAATGTATCTCAAACAACATAGGTCTAACTAAATCTACCCTACAAACAAACATATAAACACAAACTAAAATATCCAGAAGACAAAATAAGTATTTAAAGAGAGGCAAATTAGGTTCACAGCAAACTTGTCAACAGGAGTAGTAGAAGATGGGAGACAGAAGAATCATATCTCAAAAGGGCTAGCAGAAAAATAACTGTTATTACAGTAACCTTTACCCATCTAGATGCTAATTTATTATTTTATTTTTACTTTTTTAAAGATTGGCACCTGGGCTAACAACTGTTGCCAATCTTCTTTTTTTTTTTTCTTCTACTTTATCTCCCCAACCCCCCGCCCCCGTACACAGTTGTATATCTTAGTTGCAGGTCCTTCTAGTTGCGGGATGTGGATGCCACCTCAACGTGGCCTGACGAGCAGTGCCATGTCCGTGCCCAGGATCAGAACCCTGGGCCGCCGCAGTGGAGTGCGCCAACTTAACCACTGGACCACGGAGCCGCACCCTAGATGCTAATTTATTAATGAAGGGTAAAAAGGTATCTTCAGGCAAAAAAACATTAGTTTCTACCACATACTTTTATTGAGGGAAATCTAAAAGATATAATTTAGGAAGCAGGAGATTGAATACAGAAAGAAAGGGAGATATAAGAAAGAATGGTGAGTAAAAAATTGATACTTATAGGTAAATCTGAAAAAAACACTGACTGTACAGAAATTTGATACCATAGCAATATTAATAATCAATTTTGGGATAAATTAAACCAAAGTGACTGAAAATACTGGACATCAAAAACATATAAAATGCTGGTAGGAGAGGTTGTCATCAAAGCGTTCTTAAAAGTTCTTATATTATTTAGGAGAAGGGTAAAGATATTTATTAGCTTTATACTTTGTTAAGTGAGGCATGAGCATTAAAACTTAAAGGTAACCACACAGACAAAAAGAAGGAAAATAGAAAATATAATACCCCAATTGATTAAGAAGAAGAAAAAGAAAAAGATTACTACAAAAACAAGAGCAAAATATTATGCATAGAAATAAGCTGAGTAAATTAAAAGCACAAAACAAAATGATATAAATAAAATCCAAATATATCAGTAACCATAACCATGTGTTGTTTTGCAACCTTGGGAGTTCCCCCCATGAAATCTGAAACTGCCTCCCTTACATGGAGAGAGAGAGAGACCCAAGAAAGAGTCATACTGCCCCAGATTGGTAGGTGGCAGGTTTAATAAGCAAAGGAACTTACATGCAAGGTTTGTCTTGGGTGGCCGCAAGACTAGTGGATCTCTGCACTCACCTGCCAGAATCTTAAAGGTTTATCTAGCGACCTTAACAGGGTTCGGTCACAAACACTATCCAAATGGTCCCAACTACACATTACTGTCTCAAGGCTGCATCCTTGAACCAACTCCGACTGTGGGGACAGTGGGCAGAGTGTACATTCCAAGGGCAGAGGAGGGCGTAAATTGCCTCTGTTTGTTCAGGCCAGCTCAAGGGTCAACCGGAGGTCACATCCTTTTGATGACCTCCAAAAAAATGTTAATGAACTCAATTGCTAGTTAATGACAGAGTCTGCCTCTCTCCTTCCTCTACTCCCCAGGATCGTATTACCCTTCCTAATCATTTTCTCCTCACCATCAGTAGCATCTACTTGCTCTTCTCCCAGTTCCACTGAACATATGTTTTCAAAACAAACAAAGCTATTTTATAGTTTTCTAAAGGCTTCTACTTGTAGAAGTAGGTAGGAAAGTAGAAGGAAAGATATTGCAAACATAAATAGCAAGGAAAAAAGTTCTTAGTTTTAACTAGGGTGACCAACTTGTCCTGGTTTTAAAACTGAAAATCCCAAGCCCAAGGAATCCATTCCCCCATGATAGTTGCAAGGCAAAGAAAAAAAAAAAGGGGGAGTTTTGGTTCTCCTAGATTTTCAACTAACATCTGCTATGCGTCATGCCTCCAGAATATAAAGGGCAATACAGATTTTTACTTTTTTGTTCTCTCTTTTTGTCATTCTTCCTCTTAGATTTTGAGATCCCTCCTAGTCACTCTACCCACCTCCAGGTACTTCCATGAAAGATTACCCCGGTGCTCCTTGCTCCCTTATTTAAATGTTTTACACTATGGAAAATATTTTCACCATGTTGATAAATCCAATGAATCAACAATTGTGTAATATCAAGCAAATAACAAAATACTGTGTCAAAATGAGTAAAGAGCAATTTATTGATTATTTTTTTCCTTAGTCATTCATTAAACAAGCATTTTTAACATTTATTAAACAAATTGTTAGCATCTATTATGCACTGTGGGCTGTTCTACGCACTGGGATACAGCGGTAACCATGTGGACATGTTTCTTACTTACATCTTTGCAGCAAGGAAGGGTGATGGGGAGAAAGACTATACGCAAGTAGACACATAAAGGAAGAAAATAATTTCCGACAATTAGTGAAATGAATAAAATGAAACCAGTGATGTGACTCAGAAGAGGAATACTTTAGATTGGATGGTCAGGCCTGAACAACACAGAACAAGACACCCATGTAAGATAAGAGAGAGAATGTTTATGTAAAAGGATAGTGAACACATAAGGGCTTGTGTGAACTTATCACATTAAAGCAACAGAAGAAAAGGTCGATGTAACTGGAATGTAGCAAGCAGGAAATGTGTGGTGAAAGACAAAGTTAGAGAGGTAGGTGGGGGCCAGATTGTAGACTTCATGGCAGGCCATTGCTAAGAAGTTTGGATTATATTCTAAGGGCAATGGGAAGTCACTGGAGGGTTTTAATCAGTAAAGTGACATTATCTGATTTTGTTTTAAACATGCCTATGGCTCTGGAAGATGGAAAGCAGAGGAAGGAGTCAAAACTGAGAGATCAGTTTTGAAACTTTCCAGGCAGGAGCTTATGGTGATTTAGACTAAAGTAGATTTGGAGATGGAGAAACCTGGATAGTTCGGGGTAAATCTGGGATACATTTTGGAGATAGAGTTAACAGAATTTACTGATGGATTGGATGTGGGTAGTGAGCAAAAGAAAGTGATAAAGGATGATTTCTGGTTGGGGATTTTAGTAAATGAGTGAGTGTTTAGTGTTATTTACTGAGTTTGGCAAGATTGGTGGAGAACATAGTTTTAGAATATTTATTATATGAGTATCGGCTGTGGTGATTCTATTCTAGCCATATTAGGCTGAGGCATTTCTTAGTTGCATGAGTACAAATGGCAAGCGGGAAGTGGGATGTGGAAATCCATAGTTCAGTGCAGAGGTTAGGGCTGGCGATACACATTGGGAATCATTATTATCAAGATGGTATCCAAAGACACAGGAATTGGAGAATGTGTCAGTAGCAAAGAATGGAAGGCTTAGGCAAGAGCCTAGGAAATCTCAATATTAAGAATGAGAACTGAAAGCAAATTACAATCAAGTTTTGTGGCTTAGCTAGAGGGGGGAATTTAATTGAGTCTTCACCAAGTCCCTACTTAACATCACATTCTGTGCTAGGTGCCCTAATAAACAAAATTGACTTACGCCTCACCTGGTTTAGATTCAAGAAAATTATGTTTCTTTCTCCAGTATTTCTGGATTCACAATAACGTTCCAGGAACACTCTAACAATTCGTCAGTTTCAACCAGTTCTTTATTATTCCAGTACTAAGCATTTTTTATAACAACCACTCTCCTTCATTTCCTCCCAATTCCTTTCAAAATCTAAAACCCACAGATTACTTCAAGAGGAAAAAAAATGACATCATGATATAGTTTTTCCCTGAACTACACATTTCAGGAAAAGGAGATATAACAAATTCACAATGGAATTGCAGCTTACTGTTGTTCTATTTACTTCATTTGATCCTATTGTTTTGCAGGTCATAACTGAGCCACATGGAAACTTGCAATGGCTTCTTCAATAAGAATGATTAACATGATGGACTCTCAGATTCCTGGGGTGTCACCAATCACCATAGAAGTTGCAGGCAAAGCAACAATGTACATCTAACACCAGTAGAATAAACAAAGTAAAAATAAAAATCAATCAGTAGAATCCTTTAATCCTAAAGGAAATATGTAGACAGACACAACTTGAAACAAATTGCACAGGCAGCGTCTTGCTCCAGGGCCTGGTTTATAACACGAGCCTGGGTAAATCTGCTTCAGTTTCAATTAATAAAATTGCAAATTCAGGATCCATGTTTTAGTAAAGTTACAGTTTGGATTTGTGCAATGCTAAACTATTCTTTGTGAAGGCAAAATGAAGCTGTAAACAAAACAGGCTCTCTGGAAGACTTTAACATTGTTGTTGCAAAATTGAATTTTTATCCCGTAACTCTGGGGAGACGGTTGCTTAAGAAAACACACTTTCCCCTATTTTCATAATTGTCTTCATCTACACTTTTTTTCCAATACTGAGATCATTTTTCTGTTGCTGTTGAAAATTGTACTGATGTTTGTCCTTTGGCTTTTCTCTTTCTTTAGATAATTTTTAATTTGCTAACAAACTGGAAACACTACAGCTTTGCATATTTTCTGCATGTATAATGTTTGCCCTAAAAAATAGCAAATTTGCTGTTTAATTTTGCTATTATTTTCCTTGTACATTAAAAATGTATTCTTTGAGGGGCTGGCCCAGTGGCACAGCGGTTAAGTTCGCTTACTCTGCTTCAGCAGCCCGGGCTTTGTGGGTTTGGATCCTGGGCGTGGACCTACCCACTGCTTATTAAGCCACGCTGTGGCAGGTGTCCCACATATAAAATAGAAGAAGATGGGCATAGACGTTAGGTCAGGGCCAATCTTCCTCAGCAAAAAAAGGAGGCTTGACAGTGGATCTTAGCTCAGGGCTAATCTTCCTAAAAATAAAAAAAAAAAATTGTATTGTTTGGATAACTTTGGTTTGGAATATGAAGTGTTAATGTAAAATTTACCTTTACATTCTATTTAGAGACGTAAAATATACTAATATTGAATAGCTAAAACAGGATTTCAAAGAGAATGTTCACATACCTAAGAAGATAAATGTTTTTGAAACATATTAAAGTTATCCTCTGAAAGTTGTCATTACAGAGAAAGGACTGATCATTGTTCAGGCCATTGCTTTGATTTGGGGGTAGGAACAGCTGGAATCAGTGTTTTTATTGTCTCCGATTATGGAGTAGAAGCCTTAGAACGTCGAACTTGAAGTAAACAATGAGCTGTGGTTCCATTCAATGAAATAAATCAATTGAATGAATAGAAGGAGAGACGGGAGGAGAAAGCTGCGCAGTGGAAACATATGAACCTTTGAGAAAATTATGATTCTATATAACAAGAAAATCTATAACATATAAATTAATACTTTTCAAATATATATTCCTGATATCCTTCATCCCTGGTCTTGTCCATGGGTCTTTCTTCAGGTTCCTCATATTAGAGCTGTAGAATCTGGTTGCTTGGTGGGGGTTTGAGGAAGTATTACAAACCTGTAAATATTCCAACTGGAATCTCTGTCTACTCTTCATATCGATTTCCCCAGTATGTGTCCCACAATTAATATGTACTTTCCTATAACGGTAAACTCTGTCCTCTTCAGCGCTTCTTTTCCTGATTTCTACCTGAGGGTAAATGTTCCAGTATGGAGTACAATGGTTCCCATAGACTTCAGTTCAGTTTCGTGGCATATCCTCTGTTCTACTGTGAAGAAACCTCATTTTCCTACAAAGTTCTACCTTTACACTAAAATCAAGACCTTGACTAGAAACATTCACCCATTTTTCTAATGGATGACACTTCCCCCGTCCCCTCCCACAATTCCAAAATGGTAAAAGAAAGGGAAGAATTTGATATACTCTTGAGTTTTCAATACCGCTCCCAGAAGTAAGGGAATTGAAGCAAGCCTGTGAGAACATGAAGCGATAGTGAGATTGACAGAGAATGTTTTGGTATGAGAGAGACTTTGGATACTTAAGGAGAGAGTCCATGGGGAGGGAGAATGATTAATGTACAAGTTTCTAGGGGAAATAAGAGCGAATAGAGTTGAAGAACAGTGACCCTGAAAAAATATCTGATATGAATTCTTTCCTTTTCATTTCAAAACATCTCCATTATCCTCCACTTTCTCTTTCCCTTGTCTGTTGCACAGGAGGCCTTAGGACTATCAGACATGTATGATTGCAAAGTCTTAACTAATGTGCCTTGCTTTTGAAAGTCTTTCATTATTGAAAATACTTTCTCCTGATAGCTCTTTTCTTTATTCCCTTCCAAAGCAATGGCATTTTTCTGCTTCTTCTCTACGGTAATGTTAAAACTTGAGCTCTGGAGCTGGAAAGATTCAGTTTGAATCAAGACTTTGCCATTACCTAACTGTGTGTCTTGAGAAAATTACCAAACTACTTAATTCTCTGGACCTCAGTTTTCTCAAATGGGAATAATAATGGTACTTACTTTGTAAAACACTGTCTTTGTGTGGATTAAACAAGCTTAGCAGTCAAACTGGTGAGTATTGTAATGAACTTCGCATAACGCCATTCCTCAACCAACCTCCTCTTCCTCCCTCTCTTCTTTCTTCCAGTTATCATTTCTAACATTTCTCCAATGTCTCTTCTATTCCCTTTTTCATACCTCTTTGTTCCTCCCAACTCAGAAAATAAGACTTGCCTGAGATCTCAGAATCATCTTGTTACTATTCTGTCAGCCTTTTCCTTGGCAATTTTATCCATTACCATGCCTTCAACTATCATTTACAAAGACAAGACTTCATATTACACATAGCTCTCACCAAACTTTCTTTCTTAATCTTTATTTTTCAACTTTCAAGGTGGCTTCTCCATCTAGGTGTTCCACTGCCACCTCAGAGTAACATTATTCAGAAGTCGATATGCTTATCCTTTCTACAGACTTTCTCTTGGTTTCCCCAACTTTTGTTACTCCTGTCACCCTCCAATTTAAAATCGCAGAGTCAACCTGAACTTCTCTTCTTCTTTCTGCCCACATACAAAAAATAATTAGTTTCATATTCTCATTTAATTTTTACTACCTCTTCTTTTCATTCTCACAGCCAGAATTTCAGTTAAGGCCTCATTGCCTGACTTCAAACACTATAGATTAACTTGTCTATTTCTGAATTTTAAATAAGTGAATCATAGGAAACGTCTAATTTTGTGTCTGGCTTTTTTCTGCTCAACATTATATTTATGAGAATCAACTATGATGGTGTATACAGCAGTAGTTTATTTTCACTGCTGTGTAGGATTCCACTGTATGAATATACAATGACTTATTCATCCATTCTACTGTTGGTGGTATTTAGGCTGTTTCTACTTTAAGATGATTATGAATAATGGTTCTATAAACACACTTGTACATGCTTTATGATTATATGCATACAATCCTGTTTGATACATATCCGCAAAGAAGGCGTAAGCAACAAATGCACAGAAAAGACATCTTCACTGAAATAAGAGTGGTTACCTCTGGGTGGTGGGATATGAGAAAAGGTTTGACTTATTCTAACTTTTCTACAATAAAAACAAATTTTGGAAATTGATATACTGTTGTTATTTAGAACATGAGTTCTGGCATCAAAAAGCCTGACTCAGGGCCGGCTCTGGTGGCCTAGTGGTTAAGTTCAGCATGCTCTGCTTCAGAGGCCCAGGTTCAGTTCCTGGGCACAGACCTACACCACTTGTCTCTCAGTCGCCATGCTGTGATGATGGCTCATGTGCAAAAGGAGGAAGACTGGCAGTGAATGTCAGCTCAGGGTGAAATCTTCCTCGGCAAAAAAAAAAAAAAAAAAAAAAAACTCGATTCAAATTCTAGTGCCACTACTTATTGCTTCTTATTTTATTTACATTTTGTTAATTATTTTTGTTAATATTTTAAATTATTTAACCTTGCTGAGGGGCTCAGTTTCTTTATTTGCTAATGTGCAAAATTAGAGAATTAGAGTATCTCCTTCAAGGATGGTTGCAAGGAATAAATAAATTATATAAAACATGTAAATTCAGTCCAGTTCCCGGCAAAAACTAATCATTCAATAAATATTTGTTCAAATTGTATGACAATATTTATGATAAGAGAACACAGTTTGCCCTCCCATAGTTTTTTCTTGCAAGATCTGGGTTAGATATATGGGAAAATTTATAGTATAGTAATTAGAAATAAAACAAATGCTGAAAGAATCAGAAGAATGTTTAATTTTTATTGACATTATAAGCACAGGGTAGCGAAGCACCTGTAGGGTAAGCTACCTAGAAGTGGGGCTGTAAATCTATGAACCGAAGCCACCAGAGTAACATTGGCCGTGCAGAGAGGAAAAATATGGGCAATTTACTGTCTCACTGCGCTGATTGAATCATTACTGATGATTCTCACGCTTGTGTTTTCGTTTTTTAACATTCTGACAGCAAAGGAAATGATTATATGTGCAAATTGGGTATCCCTTTCTTAAAATATTGGATCAGCTGGGAACTACACTCAACTGAACTGGCAAAATCTAAAACAAATGAAACACCATTTATAAGGAAGTATTTAAGAAAATTACAAGTATGACAAGCAATTTTTCCAACCCATATAGCTCATCTATGATTCTAAAATGTATGTGTTGTGTTTACAAATATGTTCTCAGTGAGATTCCTTCCTGCAATGCTTGTTTGTTCAGAGTCCTAGAACATTATAGTAAAATGGAGACTTAACTGCACTCTCAATTTGGGGATTCATTTCAATTAAGAAAGTGAAAGAATAATTTTCATCAGTTTCTGCTTCTTAGTAAAGACTATCATAAATAGAACAAAATGGTATTATATTAAGAAGTATTATGTTAAGGAAAGAATAGACAATTGGGGTTTTAGAAAAAGCCTCATTTGAAAATCAACACCACTGTTTACTAATATTTGACTTTGAGTGAGTTTCCTCATCTGTAGAAAGGGTGATTGTGAGGATTGAAGGAAATCGTGAATATACAACACCCTCACACAACCTGATACAAAATACGTATCCAGTTACCTTACATTTTCTGGCCCTTGTCATTCCGTTTTTAAAGTATTTCCTTCTAAGAAATAGAAATTTCCCAATTTTTGTGTTTTGTCTGACTCATTAGAGACTTTTCTTGATATCACTCAATATATTCCAAATGTATTAGGGCCTTTAAAATCAGTATTTATCAAGAAAGCAGCAGACTACAACTTGTTTGACCAAAACGTAGACACAGTTGTTGTAAGTATAACTTTTCTGAAGTGTGTTTAATTTGCTCTAGAATACTCCTTCCTGGCAAGGATAGATGTGCATTATTCTCTTGTTAGGCTTTCTGGTTTTAAAGACAAAGATGAGTATACATGCACTAACATAAAAATGAGTGTACATGCACCAAACTTGTCTCAGTATATTGTTTTCCACAGTATTTTTATAAAGTCAGTATTATTCTCCCTATGATAGTATTTTATGCACTGTCTGCTCCTGCCACAGATACGGTCACCTACAATAATATCCAGTAGCCGTTTTTAATTTATATTTCAAGGTGGAACTTATCAAACTGGACTTTAGGTCATTTCCTATGCATCTGAATGTTTTGCTGTACTTTGAGCTTCTCCCATGTGGAACTATATATTTGGGCCCATGCTAGCAATACAGTCCACTAAGCTGATGCAGAAATCCTTTATCAATTCAAATATGTAGCAATACTGAATTAAGTATAATTTTTTAGAAGCCAGAAAAATGATATTAAACTAATTCAAGGCCAGTACCACATCTTGTGAGTTAATAGAAGCAAATTCCAAAAAGATCTGAAAGGACTCTCCCACAACTGACCGAGAGCACGTAGAACGTCTACTGAGAAAGGCCTCTCACTGAAGACGAACTTGCAATATAAACATTACAAACCACAGGAGTAAATGAATCCGCCATAAGGAAGAAGCAGCAGATGCAGAAAATAGAAACATGTACACTCCAAGTAATAATAGAAAATCCAAGCAATGATTATTTTCAAATCCTAATAGAGTCCTGGGCAAGCAGTTGATTTTCAGGTTTACGGGATGACTGGTTTTCAAAGATTTTATTCCATATATAAACTCATATTTCAAGTTAAAAAAAATCCTAAGGTTTCAAATATTTTATTTTCGGCATATATGATATAGTTAAAATAAAGAGGAAAACCTTCTGCCTAATACTGGTTCCAAATCAAACATTTATTTCAAAGTATGTGGAATGATTGAAATGTAATGTCTTGGGCTCACTGACTACCATCTTTTGCTGCCTGCAAGAGGAAAATATGAAAACACCCACTCACTTTAAAAAATCTGTTGTCAAACATTTGTGAGGTAAGACAGCACAATGAAAGTTATAGTAAGGTTCAATAGCAGCCTTATACAAATTCACTAAGTGCTAGCTTTCTTTAAAGACAGCATCAATTGTTTAGATAAATGAAGTGACCTTCTAGATCAGAGGTTACTGGCACAAATCAATATGCTGAAATATGCATTCAGTCCATATGGTATTTCAGCAATGAGTGCTTGAAATTCAGTACACAGCTTTGCTATAAATTACAGGCAGAAATTATATTAAAAGAAAGTTAGTTCTGTGATTTGAACTCAGAAATCAATGGAAACGTACACCAAAAATAAGATACTTTGACACATGTCAAAAGAAAAATGATTTGTCACTGCCATTCATAATTCATATTTTTGTTTCCTCTAGCCAGTTTAAGTTGGATTTTTCTCCCTGTCACCCTTTCCCTACACAGAAAAATTTAAAGTACATAAACATTTCACACTAGGAAGAAATCCACACACGTGATCTTTACTAAAGATAAAAGAAGAAGAAACCCAGAGTAGCCAGAACCTGAATAAGAAAATCTTCAGGTATTTGTGGGTAGGGGGAGAGAGAATTTACTTTTAGGAAAACGATTCACAGAACAAATGGAAGCTCATGTGATGAGGTCAAATAAATGCAAACTCACATACACACACACACACACGTGCATGCACGCACGCACACTCATTCACACAAAATCTTTACCGCTGGAATTAAGAGAAGGAACAGCTAATTCTAGGGGGGTGATGTGGGAGACAGCTTCCTGATAAAACTGAGGCTTTAGCTGGATCATGAAGAAGAGATAAAATTTTAAGAGAGTGCAAGAAAATCAGAAGGCATTTTAAGCCTGGAGATTACTGTGGGTACAGGGATGAATTGTCTGAAGGAATGAAATACATCTCTAAACTCAGCTAGTTTGCACAACAAACAAGAGATGCAGGGAAGAAAAGATATTTTTCCCCCTTCCTTCTATCTTCCCTCCCTCCCTTCTCCTTTCCTTCCTTTCTTCTACAAGAAATTACTAAGCCACTACTGTGTATGAGGTCTGGCGATACAGCTATGAAGAAGGTCTTGTTTCTTCTCTCAAAGAGCTTGTGGTTTGACAGTAAAAACAAATATGTAAACCAAATATTGGAGGACCATGTGACAAAATCACATTGTAATGTGGCATGGGAAGAAATGTGCCTGAGCACAGCAGCAGGTGCATACTGGGAAAGGCAGGAATAAGCTAGGATGGGAGTAGGTAAGGGAGGACCTAAGTGGGCAGGCAGAAGAGTTTAGACGTGATGGGTAGGAGGAAAATAGGGAGCTTTAGGGATTATTAATTGAGAAAAAGACAACTGTGATTGTGGTTAACTGAAGTTGTATTTTAGAATTTATATACATATATATGAATACTAAAATATTTTAGTATTATATTAGTATATATATTATATATAATATACACACACACACACACACACACACATATATGCATACACATCTAGGCCTAATAATTACCAATATTTTACTATTGTCTATTAAAACTATTATCATAGACCCCCCCAAATGCACGCTTGCATACACGTGCGTGTACATACACATAAGAAACATATTCAGCAGAATTCTGTAACCACAATCATGCTATGAGCAGACGCTGCTGTGATGAACTGACTGAATAATGTTCAGTGACCTAAATTGGGGCTTAGAATAAGTGTAGGTGCGTGCATGCCTTAATCAAATGAAAAGTAGGCCAAATATATGTGTTTACTTCTTTTTCATCACAGCTGAGAAACCTCTTTTTGTGTGTGTATGTGTGTGTATGACTATAAAAATAAATATACCATTAACCTGAAAAAGAAATGAACCATAAAGTGGGTTTCCATCAAAATAGACATGAAATGGATTAAAAATTAAACTCTGGACTGGGACATATTTTGTGTTCCTTTTCCACTCACAGTAATGCATTAGGATCCACAGTAAAATCCCTGAGGATACACGGTGTTGCCTTGTCCTTTTCACGATGATCAGAATGCATGAGAAGAAAGACTTTTGTCTCATAGAATTGTGCCTTCCAAGACTAACACCCAAATATAAAATAATTCCTAAGCTAGCAAATATATGTTAGTTTCTTCAGAATTGTGAGCATTTTTTGTGAGTTTGTGTAGAAATAATTCCCATGAATATCATCAATATCTAGAACTGTCTAAACAAAAGGAATCAAATTACACTTTTTCTCTAAAGTATGATAGGATATCATACCATGCCACTCACTCCCCGGGCATTACTGAGATCAGTAAACCTGAAGTGGAAACAGCCTTTTGCTAATGCTTCTAAAATGAGAGCTACATCATCATACGCTGCCAAGTTGAAAGGGGGTGTCCTTCTGATGCCCGAGGAAAGGAGGGAAGCAGCAACTTGCATTACCATCAGAGGAGCAAATGGTGAGAGCGCCCACACGTCAGACTGACATCATGTCTGTTAATATTTTAAATTAAACCACAAATTCACAACAACACAAAGAATTCCAACACTATGCAGAAAAAGATCCCTAGGGAATTAAATGTGAGTTTTCAAAAAGGTTCTCTAGGCAAAGAAATAAAGTACTAAATTTATAATGAGCTTATGACCCTGCAGGGAAAAGGGACATATGAAATCACTTAAAGCAACCCTGCCTTTTTACAGAAGAAATCGAGGCCAGGAGAAGGTTAAGTGGCCTATATAACAAGGCCACAGAGTGAATCTCTGTCATCTGACCACAACTCAGCAGTATTTTCTGCTATACCTTGGTTCCCAATAAGCAAAGAGTACAGAGAAGGGGAGAGCATACAGCCAAATTTCATATATAACTCAATTTTATCCCTAAATCATGCAGAGACTACATTTTTCCTTGGCCAGCATTATCTAGAATCAATTACTGTTTTACAAACAGAAGCCTGACCATGCTTTGTGGCAAGAGACAAGTATCGTATGATGTCACCCAGCATCTCAAACACCTGGCCCAGTGCAGTCATTGCTTAATTTCCTATGTACGTGACTTCCTATCACTTTACTTTCAATGGCCAAGACCCCAGCCCCCATGGCTGCCTTCCCAGCATCTAATCCTCACAGGTCTGGACACCAATACAGACTGTCATCTCCCTAATGCAATTATTAATATTGCGATCTAATCCCTTCTTTTGTCACCACCTTTTCACATCTCCCACAGTCTTGTGCCACTCTTGTCGAGGCCCCTATCACATCCCAGTCACTACAGGAAGATGGTCTAGTCTCTTTCACGCCACCAAATCCAACTTCACCTTCCAATTTATCTTTGTCCACACTCATCTTCATCCCCTTAAATATGTTTCTTCTTGCATTTATTCCTCTCAGAGAACCTCACAGAATTCTCTGGTCTTATGTGCCATCCTCCAAAAGAGTACTTATCTTTTGCAACATTCCTTCAAGTTTTTGATAATAAGATAATCTAATAAATTGATTTGGTCTGACAATCTCTGACAATTGACACTTGTGTTGTTAATCTCTGGGACGATTTTTTTAATTCCCTCAAGACCCTCTGAACATAGTCCCTTAAAACAGAGGAATTAAGCTCATTAAATGTATTTCAGAAGAGGAAAGACCAGTTGAGGGATACAGTTTTGGCAGTGGGGCTTAGCAACGCACCTCAAATTATACCAAAAGGCATTGGATACTCCATCTTGATTTGCGGTGATAATTCTGCGAAGTCCTGTGTGATGGGGAAGGTCATTTTGAGCAAATGAGTTATAAAATACCTTGAAGCATTTGATTTTAACTCGTATTTCCCCATTTAGTTGATTATTAATTAAAAAAGGAAATTATTTGCACAAGTAAAATGAAACAAAACCTTATTATGATGGACTATGCTGTCGGAATTTTAGTTGTGACAAAGCTATTCATTACTCATTGAAAAACAAAGCAAAATTAGAAATTACCCTGGATAGAAACTCTCTGCTCAGATAAAAGTTATGATGACCATATTATATATTTGTTTCTCAACTGAAATTTGGTTGTAATCTTGACTGTGTCTTTTTTTCACTTTGTGCCCTTTGTCAATGTATTTAATTTCTTTAAGCTTTGATTTCTTTACTTGTAACATGGAGAGAGAGAGGGTGTCTGCCTCTAGGCTTGTTATGATATTTTTAAATTAGATATTTTTAAAGTAGTAAAGCACTCTGTCTGGCACATGATGGCCACTTAATAAATGACAAGTTTTATTATATTTTAGTTATGCGCTGTCCTTTACAAGAAATGATATAATCACTAATACAAACGCGATTTTGAACTTCAGGAGACTAATCACATTTATAAAACTGAAAGAGAGAATTTCCAAGGAAAGAGTAGAATTTTCTTGTACAACACTTTTCTCTCTTCTTTAGAAATGGATACTGAGCAGCTCTATTGAGAATTCACCTCCTATTATTTAAAACAATGTTTGATTGGATTCAAACTATCTTCCGACATCTTCTCAAAAGACAATCCAAACTCTTCAATTATCTTTTTCACATACAACTCAAAAGGCATTTTGAATACCTGAAAGGCCATAATTCTTTTCCCCTGAAGTTTTGAATTCCATCTGATGAAGTTATTACACTTTGTGGAGTAGCATCATGTCACAGAAACAATAGCTTAAATTAACCTCTTACTGCCTTCCGTCAGGTTCTTTCTTTTCTTTCATAAAAGTTAATTTAATGCTTTTGAAAGAATCAAGATTGGCAAGGATGGAGAATTAAGGTCTTTACGACACAAAATAGGTACTGACTAGAATGAGTAGCAATGTTCTTAAAATTGTTGGCTCTTACAGACTCTCAAATACATTTAGGCAAAAACTGCCTTAAGGGAGTAGTGGTAATTGAGTCTTCCTGGTCCATTCAGTCCATGGGCACATCGTAGGGATGATAATTGGAGCCATTCAACATGGCGTGGGTTAGTTTTTAATTTTAAAAAAATCACTGCTGTCATCTCTTGGATACATCATGTAGCAGAGATAGAACCACTGGGTGAAATTACATGGAAGAAAAGATTTTACCCTCAAAAATTTCAAAATATAGAACTCCAGTCTAAAACCATTCTTTTAGGGCTGGTCCAGTGGTGCAGGGGTTAAGTGCGTACGTTCTGCTTTGGTGGCCCAGTGTTCACCGGTTCAGATCCCGGCTGCAGACATGGCACCACTTGGCAAGCCATGCTGTGGTAGGCGTCCCACATATAAAGTAGATGAAGATGGGTGTGGATGTTAGCTCAGGGCCAGTCTTCCTCAGCAAAAAGAGGAGGATTGGCGGCAGAAGTTAGCTCAGGGCTAATCTTCCTCAAAAAAAAAAAAATCTTTTATTCAACAAATACTTATTAGGTACCTACCTAATCTGGCAGTTTTTTTCCTCTAGGCACTGGGAGGAAGACAAATATGATCCCCACTTTCCTGGAGTTCAGGGGAAGCGGGAGAGATTTGAAACAAACAAATAAAAAAAGCATATGAAAATTTAAAAGATAATTTCAGACCCAGGGCCGGCCTCATGAGCATGTGACCTGTGAATTCACACAGGACCCACTCTCCAAAGGGCCTTGAATTTGGTTTAAGAATCTGCTACTACTGTCTTCCTAAAATTCTTAGTAATTTTTTAACCCGGGGACTGCATTTTCATTTTGCGCTGGGCTCTGCCAGTTAAGGGGCCTGTCTTGTTCAGATAGTAGTAAGTGTTTTAAAAGAAAGAAAACGAAGTAATAAGATAAAGACGGGAATCATGAGTCACAAAGCTACTTCAAATAGGAGTCAGAAAAGACCTTTCTGATGATGTGATTTATGAGCCATGAATTACAACATTTACTAAATTAGTGAATCTCACGCCCTCACAAGAGACTGAACTTACTTCATCAAATTCAACAGATATCGATTTAACACCTATGCTATGCAAGAAGCTATCAGATTACTCTTAAGGACTAGTAGGACATAGTTCCTGTTCCCAGTAAATTTGAAGTGAAAAAATAAAATATAAGGTAGTTCTCAGTATGCTCTTCAAGAGAGACACTCAGAGGTATGAGGATTCCAGAAGTGGAAGATATCACAAAAGTTTGGGGACAATAGGAGAAGCCTTGAAAGCAGGGGCAACAGGATTTCTTTGCCACAGTTAGTAGGGTGGGGTGGGGTAGGGAGATTTCTTTTCCAGGCAGAGGAAACAGCATAATTGAATGTTCAGAAGACAAGCAGAATGCCTATGAGGGTACCAGTGAACAAACTTTAAGTGTAGCTACAGTATAGGATGGATGTTAAGAAAACGTTAAAAAAAACCCCACAAAAAACAAAAAGAAAGAAATCTGGGTGCATTCTTATCTCCTGCTTTTTTTTTTTTTTCAGTTTCACCTAATAAATTGCTAAGTCCTACTGATTGCATCTTCTAAATATCTCTTGAGCGCACTGCCTCTACCTTACTTCTGGAGGTCACCATCTCATTTCTAGAAAACTCCATCAACTTTCCAACTGGTCTTTCTGTCTCCAATTAGGCCCTTCCTCAAATCAGTTCTCCTGTCTGCAATCAGAGGACTCTTTCTAAAATAAAAATCTGATCATGTCACTGTTGAGTTTGAAATCTTTCAGTGTAGTATTGGGAGTGGATGAGTCTTGATGCTGAAATCAGGGAGAACAGAATTGGAATCTTAGCTCTCCTACCAACCAGCTGTGCTATGTTCATAAACTTGTTGGCCTTTCCAATCTTCAGTTTCCTCAAAGGGAGGTTATGATAATTAAGTAAAATAGTGTATGTGAAGTGATAACACTGTCTGGTTAACATAGAGAGCACTCAGTAAATGTAATTGCAGTCAGAGTAAAGTCAAATTCCTTTGTGTGGCATTTAAGGCCCTAAATTAGCTGGCTTCTGTCTCTTCTCTGGCATCATTCCTCGTCTTACTCTGTATGTCCGCAATACTCAGCTACATGCCCTCCTCTCCCCTTTCTCCAGGACGTTTACGCGCTGTGTCTTCTCCCAGCAATGCTTCTCTCCCCGGACCTGTGTCGTTCCTTCCATCTACTCTTGCTGTTTGAGAAGCATCCAAACTCAGACCCTGATTGGTCCAGTGACTTTTTCAAAGTCACACAGGAAGTACCCTAACAAAGCTCAACCAGTTCGTATTGGTTCAAATCCCGGACTCATTTCCCCATATTTTTTGTTTCACAAATTTCAGATATTCTCTGGGAAAAGATTCTTTTTTTTTTTCTCAATACAACTCTTCTCAAAATACATACTTTGTCTGCTGCCCTTACGGTTCTCGTCCTTTTCCCTTTACGGAGAATTAGTATGGGTTTCTACTAACAGCTTACCTATGTCAAGTAAGATCAGAAAGCAGACAAATAAGTAAACGAACAAAAATCTGACATACCCCGCTCCTTGCAAGAATAATCTTCAATTCTTGGATTATTGGGATTACTACCCTATTCTTTGGAGGGAACTTGCGACAGCCACTTTCAAGTCTTTCTTGCTTCAACCATAAATTGGTGCTACAGAAGCAGCACAGTCACTTTAGGGCCCAAGGCATTTAGGGAAATCTGCCACAGATAAAAATTTAAATGGAATGTTAATCTGCTTACTAAAATTAAAGTTTTAATCTTAAAGTCTGGGCTAAAGTAAATTCAGATTGATATAGATTCACTCCACAAACATCAATAATTTTCCATTATGTTAAAATCAATCCTAATTTTACATGCAAGCAGCAGATTCAAATAAAAACCTCAGAGGTTTGTATTCTACTACAAACGTACTTATTTTGGATCTCCACATAAACATGCATATTCTTCTTGCTAAAGAGGGCACAATTTAGCTTTGATGCCTCCAATCCTAGAAAAGTCCAGTTCATACTTTCTAATTAGCCGTTAAAAGTTGTTTGCACTTACAGACTCACAGGAGGAAAAAAAATATCAAAAGAAACCTGAGGGGAAATTGGATTACAAAATTACACTCACTACAAAACTTGATTAAACGCATATGAAACTATCTGGAAGTGGTATATATTTACAGTGCTTTGTAATATGCTTCTCTATCTTAAAAGTCAGTCGAATTTAGGAGGTCATTTAACCTCTGCAAAACTCAAGTGTCCTTATCTATATAACAAGAACAATGATGTCAGCCTTGCCCACTCTTCAGAATTTGCATGAGGATTAAATGAAATAGTATGAAAGCACTTTGAACAAATTCATACTAATCAAATATAATGTGATATCATTTCATCCTGAGAAATGAACAGAAATCCTTCAACTCTCTTCAACTATTTAAAAAAAAAAAATTAGCATAGGTTCTCTCTCTGTCACTTGAATTTTTGGCTTCACCTGGAATATTTTTTCTCCTCTCCACCAAAATTCTCTAAAAATTCATTTCCTCTGTGACATGTTCCCTGAGGCCTATAGCCCTTACTTATCTCCCTGCCATCTAAAAATCCTTACCTTAAATTTGTATAAGAGAATCTTTTCAAGTTCATTCCATTCATCTTAGTCTTGCCACTTGCATCCAGTTTGTAAGGCCTTCAGAACAGATAGACTTTCCTGTGGCCTCCAGGTGCCTGGCACAGTGCTGAGCACAAAGGACATGCTCCATAATGAATTGTTGGATGGATTCATTCACCCCATGGGAAGGCTGACTGGATTTTCTATGTAGCCATCCTGATGGTTATTCATAGGGTATAATTTGTTCTACCTAAAATGAATCTGGCCTGGAGTTAGGCATGTGGAGATTAACAGGTACCACAGAAAACAGGCATATTTTGCTCACTGTGTAACTCTTCAAGTTTCTGTTGCACTCTATTTTTAACAATAAGAGCACTTACCTGAATATCAATCTGCAATGAGAGACATTCATAAATGTGGGGACTCGCGCATTAGACCGACTTAGGTTAGTATCTGACATTTTCTAGTTATAAACTACGAAACCTTTAAAAGTTACCTAGCTATTTTGTGCCTCCCTGTCCTTATCTGTAAAATAAGGAGGCTATTACAAATGAGATAGTGAGTGCAATGTTGGCTATAAGTGTTACTACTGTTTATATGTGAGGGTACTTGAGTGACTCATTCATTTATCCACTTGCTAGTGGATACATAGATGGACTAAATAGAGTCCTTGCTTTTGAGGACCAAGAATGAGTTCAGGGCTATAATTTGATCAGCAGTAATGAAGATATGTTTGAACCAGACTGGTATAGGAGTACAGGGGGAGAAATGATTAATTCTGCGTGGAGCTTCAAAAGGATATATGACAGAAGAAGGGCCATTGGATTTACACTTTTACTTGGTGAGCAAGATTGTTGTAGTAAGTAGAAAAAGTGTGGTGGAGAAGAAAAGGATTTTCCAGATAAGCAAATGATGAGCACTAGGGCTTGACTTTGCAGAACATTTTGTACAAAATTCCAATGAGCACACACATGAAGATATGGCAAGAAGATTCTATTGTAAAAGGAGGTAAGCCCAGCTTTATGAATTCTAAAGATAGGCCTCTGATCACACACACACACATAAATTATATATATACGCACACACAAATATTGTTTTTATTCTTTCTCTCCAACATAATGACATAAACACTGAAAATGAAGACTTGGTCCCACTGTAAAATGAGTAATATATTCAGATAATTAAAAACTCTACCACCTTTAATCAAGCTATTCCTAAACAATAAAAAAGGAGTAGTAGTTGGTTTTAAAATAGCTTATGATCTAGTTGTCTACTGAAAATTCATTGAAATTCTGTAAAATTATTTAATGACTCTTCAATAGTTATTTTTGAGTTACTTGATAAGTGATCTTATCTATTTCAGAAATAAAAATCAAAAGAGCAGGCCGATAAAACTTGGAAGATTCAAGAAGCCAACAATTCCGCTTAGAAATGAATATATTTAGGAAAAAATCCCCATGTATATATTGTTAGAAACTTTAACAGAGGAGTATATCATCCCCTCTCTCTCTCTTCATGGTTTTGATGGTATCACAAATACAAAACTCAGTTTATTAGTTATGGGAATTTGCCAAGGATTTTTCTTTGATAAATCTGCATCAACACAAATAGTAAAATGACATCTTATTGGCAGAGATGAGTTCATTCACAACAAAGAATACTTTATAAAGATAACTGTAACAAAAATAAAATTTGACGTTAGGAGATGTTTCTACTTGAAAGTTATTTAAAAAAACACTTATTAGTAAATTAAAGAAAAAATGTTTGATGAGCGGAGAAAGCTTTTTGCTTTATTTATCAACAACACAAACTTACAAATACAATTGAAGACCATATAGCATCAAAATATCCCTAATTGTGTGTGATCCAGCACAGACACGAGGCTTTCATATGACAACTACGTGGTGATGGTAAAGTTACTTAAGAAACAAATTTTTCTTGTAATAAATCTGACCACAACCAAGTTAATTGGTCTTTTAAAACACACACAGTTTAATAACTATAAAGTCCTGTAATAAAAATTCTGAATATATCTGTAAAATCCCAAGAGCAGTAAAATTTCTCTTCACCCAAATTTAGCCAAAAGTGATCAACAATTTAGTCGATATTATGTTTAATAATACTTAAGAAAATAATTGCAATTTTATTAGTCACAAACATGATAAAATATCTATTGATATTGCTTAGGAGATCTGACGTGAACTATTTTAGTTTACAGCACTATTAGCTTTCTTTAATGAACCAAAAACATTTAGTAAAGTCTTTTATTGTAAACCATGTTTCTGTGTGCTGAAAATGAGGAATAAAAGATTTCAATTTTGTGGGCAGCGAGCTGATGCTTTCTTCCCTGTTTGTTATTATAGGTGCTATCACACTTTGGAGATGGTTTTCAATGCAGTCCTTCTAGACGATTATCATTATATTTAAAGGATCTACTTTGAAGTTTAGCAATATACATCAAAAGTCTTATATACATGAATAACTATGGATCTAACAATTTTATTGGAAGTAAAAGATAATTATACAAATGTGTGCATACACTGATCTTCATTGCAAGGTTATTTATATTACTGCAAGTTGGAAACACCCAAATATCCATTAATGGGAGACTGAGCAAATAAAGTAAGCAACTCTGTATGCATAGGATGACATGCAACATAACCACTAAAATAACTATGTAGCGCAATATTTATGACATGGAAAGATATCCACAACACATTAAGGAAAAAAATCAGTATATAAAATCGTAGTGATTTCATTTATGTATTTATACATTTGTATATATAAAATGCCCTTCCATATCTGCACAGAGTTTGGTGAAATATGCAACTGATCCTTGACAGGGATGATTCTTCTCAGTGGTGTAATTTTTGTGATATCTATTTACTGTTTTATGCTTTGCTAAGGCTGCCATTTGGTAATTCAAGTCTTTGTCCATAATAGAAACAGACACAACTTCTTCAAACACTTTACTTCTATCTATCAGGAAACTGTCATATGTAAGAGATAATTGCATATTTGTAAATATAGAATCTATGATGTCTACACAGTTGATAATACTACCTAGAATTGTCCCATTTACAACCTCCACAGCAGCCTTGCCTTTACATACTGCCTTTTGTGATATTGTGATTTATAAGAAATATTTGGCCATTCAGATGACCAAAACATATTTCCTATATATATATTTGATCTTTTTCCACATTTCCTGACTCATTGCTCCCCAAATGCTTGGAATGTCCTAAGAGTTGAGAATGATAAAGATTTCTTTTGTTATGTTAATGAGATGGCTTTTGGAAAGCACCTAAATGTAGAGGATGGTTGTCAATGGAGCCAACCAGGTGATTAGAGTTGGAAATTTCTGTCCCACCGCCTGACCTTTGAGGAGTAGGGAGAGGCTAGAAGTTGAATCAATTGCCAATGACCAATGATTTAATCAATCATACCTATGTAATGAAGCCTCAATAAAAACCCAAGAAGACTGAGCTCAGAGAGCTTCCAGGTGAGTGAACACAGGCACACTGGGAGGGTGACACACCCCAATTCCAGAAGAACAGGAATTCGTGCACTCAGGATCCTCCCAGCCCTATGTATATTCATCTGGTTGTTCCTCTATATTCTTTATCATATCCTGTAATAAACTAGTAAATGTAAGTAAATGTTTCTTTGAGTTCTATGAGCTGCTCTATCAAATTAATCAAACCCAAGGAGAGGGTCCTTGGAACCTCCGCTCTACAGCCAATTGGTCAGAAGCACAGGTGATAACCTGGCCTTGCGACTGGCATCGGAAGTGTGCATGTATGTTAGGGGGGCAGTGTTGTGGGGCTGAGACCTTAACCTGTGAGATCTGATGCTATTTCCAGAAAGAGTGTCAGAATTGAGTTAAATTGTAACTGGTATCACAGAGACTTGCTTGGTGTGGAGAAAAACCTCCATACATTTGGTGACCAGAAGCAGCAGAAGTGAAGTGTGCTGTGAGCATAGTAGAGGAGACACCCAGGGAAGAAACACACAGTAGGGAAGAACTGGGTTTTTCTCTACACAGGAGGAAAACAGGATTTTTAAAAAGTAATAAACATATTTTCTATAACAAAAAAAAGAGCTCTAAGTAGTAGATAATTGTATTTTCTTTGTCAAAAATTTTATACCAGTTTCATATGAGATAAAGACAGGCAATAAACATGTGCATAATGTTAAAATAACAATAATAAAGCTTTAAATGTATAATTCTTAATCATTTCCCTCTCCTTTCTCTTAGGAATCAGGCGAAACACTAAGACTGGGTAAGTCATAAAATATTTCTGAACATGAGTAGCTAAAACTTGAATGGCTGGAAATGTCATTGTGTGCCTCATCTGCGGTACTACGAATTTCAAATGCCACAAAAATGTTTTCTTACTCTTTGTTACAGGCAAAAGATAATCTGAGCTCAGGAATACAACCCACGCCTCTGGCTTAGCAATACACCACTTGGGATTTAATGTTCTTTTTCATACAGGTTTTGTCACATCGCTTTATAGTGAATATTGAACTGGCCAAAAGATGAAAATGATGCTAACCAAAAGAAAACATTCATAAAACTCAATCAGTTGTACTCTTATTAATAGGTTCACTTGATGTTGCAGCTAATAAGATTTGACTCTGGCTGCCCAGTCATCCTGAAACATTCTTGGCATCTGTCTGATCTAGGTCTATGGACAAGAATGAAAAACCAAAAAGATTGTAGAGGATACCAGTGTTAAAGTAAAAGAAAAATAGTGGAGAATTTGAAAAAATAAAAAGAAATCTATTGATAATTAATAACACTTTTTTATGTGTGTGTGTGAGGAAGATTGGCCCTGAGCTAACATCTGTTGCCAATCTTCCTCTTTTTGCTTGAGGAAGATTGTCGCTGAGCTAACATCCATGCCAATATTCCCCTATTTTTTGTATGTGGGACCCCACGACAGCATGGCTTGACGAGCAGTGTGGAGGTCCATGCCCGTGATCCAAAACTGTGAACACTGGGCCACCAAAGCAGAGTGCGACCCTAATCACTACCCCACTGGGCTAGCCCCTAATAACACATTTAAATCACCTATTTGAGAATAATATTTGTTGAGCGTGTACTATATGCTTGGCAGTGTACTAAGAGCTTGTAGCCATTGTTTTGTTCAGTACTCACAAGTCTGTGAGATAAGTACACATCTTCATTTTACAGAGGAGGAAACCCAGGCATAAAGAGGATAAGTGGTCACACTGTTAAGTTCCTAGTCAGTGTCAGACAGCTAGGGAGACAAAAACTAGAGTTTACATCAACCAAGGTAGCTATGAATTCAGGAGCCAAGATCCTGAGTAGAAGAAAAGAACAGAGGAGTGAACCCAGCACCCTGAGACAGTTTTCCTTTTGGGGCCTTTGCAATTCTTAAGCTTTACAAGGTGTGAGGCGAAGAAGCCAAACATAAGTGGCTGAAAAGTTGAAAGCAACTGTTGGCAGCTTTCTGTTGCTAAGGACTAGACATTGGATTTGAGAACCCATTAGGAAGGAGAGGACTTGATACACAGGCTCTCAGTTAGGGTCCTCTTAGCATACACTCTAAAGTAGGGGAAAACCAGAGGCAAGCTGAGACTTATAAAATCTGAACCCATCCTCTAGCCGGTACAGTCCCTGTTTAGATTGAGATGTTCTGTCCCTACTTTACCTGCCTGCTAGAAGAAAGAATGAATCCTCTCGGCAGTTTCTACATTTTTTCACACAATGTCCAGTGTTATGGACTGAATGTCTGTGTCCTCCTCAAATTCATATACTGAAGCCTAACCCCGCAGTGTAATGGTTGGAAGTGGGGCCTTTGGGGGTGATTGGGTTTAGACGAGGTAATGAGGGTGGAGCCCCCATGATGAGATTAGTGTCCTTATAAGCAGAAGAAGAGAGACCAGAGCTTTCTTTCTCTGCCCATGTGAGGACAAAGAAAAGGCGGTCCTCTGTGGAAGGGAGCCTTCACTGGGGGCCTGAGTCAGCTGACACCTTGATCCTGATCAGCTTCCAGAACTGTGAGAAATAAGTTCCTATTGTTTAAGCTGTGCAGTCTATGATATTTTGTTATGGCAGTCCAGGCTGACTAATACATCCTGTATTAAAGAAAATATCATTAGGCAGATCAAGGAAAAGTAGCACGAGAATAAAACAGAAACAGACTCATAGGTGATCCAGATGTTGGAATTTTAAGTCATGTACTTAAACTAAATGTGATTAAAATATTCAAGATGACAATAAAGAGAGCTGCATCAGAGAAATGGAATGTATGAAAATAATCAAATAAAAACTCTAAAATATAAAAAAATGCAATAATTAAAATTAAGAGCTTACTAGATAAGTTGAGTAACAGACTGTACAGAATTGAAGAAAGGATTGGTGACTTTAAAGATAAGTCAATAAAAACATTCTAATTTGTATACAGAGGAAAAAAGGATGAAAAAATACACAATAAAGAGTATAAGACATGTATGGGACACAATGACATGATCTAATATACTTGTAATTGGAATCCTAAGGTAATGGATGCTGTGTGCACCACTCAGTTCTCCCCTTCAGGACTAATGTGCTCATTCTCGTAGGTGTTGGAACTATTCGTAACCCAAGCCTATTAGCTAAATCCTGCTCCAGAAATTTCCCTGAGCAAAAGAGATAGATACTGGCCAAGGTCCCTCCTCACCTCTCAAGGCTTCCCGCATCCAATGACTGCTTGATGCAAAGGCATAAATTTCTGGCCTACTTGAAGGGACATCCTAGCCCCAGAACATGGAATTGGCTGAGGCTTTTGTTGTCACTCATCACAGCTCTACTCTTTCCTCTGCCCGTTCTTACATTCTTTATTCCCCATACAGATGCTGATCTGAGGGCACTCCCCAAATTCTCATCTCAGAGTCTGATTCCTGGGGAACTTGTTCAAAGACAGTTGACACCTGTAATATTCCAAGAAAGCAGACACTAAAACAATATTCTGGAGTATTACCTACCAGCTGGCTGTCAATGAGAAATCCATTACTGGTAGAAGACATAGTGCAGACTAGCCCACGGCACACGGCAGCAGCAGAAATGTTCTCTGCGGTGACCTGGGATAGGATGCCGGTAGAAGAGATGGCATCACTAGGACAATATCTCAGCCTTTTGAGAGTTTGGAGGAACTATTAATTATAAAGACAATAGAGTCAGAAGGTTCTTGCTAACTGCCAATAGGCAATGGAGATGAAGAAAGGCTGAGAATGATTAATTACCAATTAATTAAAGATGAAAGTCAGAGGCCATTTTTAACGTTATATGAAGACAGATGATTGTCTATCTAGTCTAAAGAATCTACTGACAAAATATTATAATTAAATAGTAAGTTTACCAAGGTTACTAGGTATAAAGTCAATATAAAAATTCTAATTTCTATGTACCAGTAAAAAAAACAAAAAATAGATATATTTTATCATACAGTCACATGTGGCTTAATGACAGGGATACATTCTGAGAAATTTGTCATTAGACAAATTTGTTCTGTGAATATCATAGTGTGCTTACACAAACCTAGATGGTACAGCCTACTACACACCTAGGCTCTATGGTACTAATCTTACAGGACCACCATTGTATATGTGGTCCATTGTTGACTGAAATGTCATTATGCAGAGAATGATTGTATATACAACAGTATATATATTATATATATAATGGTAGATTGGTCGAAGAGATAGTTACCAACAATATCTTTACCCCTGTGTACGTATGCCACTCTGCCCATGAAGAAGTAGATTCTTTTTCCCTACCACTTGAATCTTGGGTGGGTCTGTGACTTGCTTTGACAAATAGAAGCCAGCAGAAGTGTTGTTATATGATTTTGAGCTTAGGTCTTACAAGGTCTTCCACTGCTGTATTCATTCTTAGATATAAGCTACCAAGTATGGAAGCTTCTTCTAAACTGCTAATAATGGTAGACTACATGGAGAAAATGAGAGGCCAGGGGGAGCAGGATAATGTACCCCAGAGGACAGCCAGCATCTAGGCCCAAGGACGTCATCCTGGATCCCAGAAGAACCACAGCAGCTGACATACTGAGAAGAGACAAACCAAAAGTGCTGAGCCCAGCTGCAATTCCTGACCTACAGAATCATGAGCAATAAAATGACTGGTTTTGTTTTTCTGTTTTTTTTTGGTGAGGAAGATTGGCCCTGAGCTAACATCTGTGCCAATCTTCCTCTATTTTGTATGTGGGATGCTGTCGCCTCATGGCCTGTTGAGCGGTGGAGTGTAGGTCTGCACCCAGGATCCAAACCCATGAAATCCAGTCCTCCAAAGCTGAGAGCATGAACCCAACTATTACACCACTGGGCTGACCCAAAATGGCTGTTTTATAAGCCACTAAGTTTGTGTGTGTGTGTGCATATGCAAGTGTATGTACATATACGATACAGTGGAACAGAATAGAGAGTTCAGAAACGGACTCTCATGATGTGAAAGCAGATACAGGTAAGGGCAAACCTTGCCATGAGCTTACGTTACCAAATTTTGTATTTGAAATGATATTTAAGAGTAATACAGATAGAATTTTTAGCAAAGAAAGCTTCCCAGTGAATTTTCCCATATAAATTCAATTGCATTTGGTTAGGAAAATTAGCTTGAAACAATAATAAAACTGAAAGTTCTTCACCACTGATTTTAGAAGCAGACATAAAAATGGGATTGAGTTGATTTTTGTGTAATACTAATGAAAAGAAGAAAATGAACACACCAATCAAAGAAAACTAAGACAGAAAGATTGAAATAAAGAAAGGCAAGTGGTATATATCATGTATTATTGTCTAAACTGCTTCAGTTTGAAGCACTGTTTATTGAATTAATTCTGAATCAAACTAGAGAGTGAATGAGAATGGAAATCTAGCAATCTAGCATTAGAAAGAAGAAGCCTTTTGAGACAGAAAATAACTTACTATGTCTAAGGCAGGTCAGCATCTAATTTATACAGTCTTAATTGACCAAGCATTTGGTCATTTTCCCTTTAAGGTTAAAACGTAGTTCACTTGCCTAGTTAACACAGGTGCCAAAGGAGCTATAAGACAAACTTACGAGGTTTTAAAAAATGATTCCCTAAACACCTGGGTGAATATATTATTATTTGTAGCCCAATACCTCAGTTTGAAAAAGGGCAATATTGATCCTACAAGAAAGAGCATAATTTTGTGATTTACTGAAGAGCTTTCTTATTTACTTCGCAGTTCTCTCTGAGGATCTTTTGTTCTTCTAAATAACATTGAAAAATAAGCCCAACAGTGCAGACCCACGCCTCTGCCTAAGGGGCGAAATGCTTTGTTCAAATACAAATTAGCTATCATATTAAGATTTCACAATGCTAGGTAATACGTATGGAATTTCTAAAGTATCCTTTAATGAATGATGAAGCACTTTAATACCTAAGAAAAGAATAAGCCTTCAAACATTTCAAAGAATCAATTTAATTTGATTTCTTATATTTCCTGTGGCATAACAAAGAAAGGATTACAGCTAACATTGAAGAGAGAAAGTGGAGTTTTAGCAGGATCAGGAAATCACTATAATTCCATGCTTGTAGACAATGCTTTGCTTTGAAATATTCACTAAAGGCAGCTCTCAGATTCAGAGGCAATTGAAATAGTCACTGGAGTAGAGTCAGAGAAGGATAATGTGTGTGTGCTCAACCAAAGCACATCTATGTCAGTGTGTGAATGTGTGCGTGAGCACGTGTGTGCTCAGGGGTGTAGATGTACATGTTGAGGAGGGCACACAAAACATAGGACAAGGTAGACTAGGGGCAGCAGAGAAAGAAGGAAAAACAAAGAAAGAGAGAGACCCTTCAAAGAAAACCCACGCTGGGGGCCTTCCCCGTGGCTGAGTGTTTAAGTTCTCCCGCTTTGCTTCTGTGGCCTGGGGTTTCCCTGGTTTGAATCCTGGGCGTGGACATGGCATCGCACATCAAGCCACGCTGAGGCAGTGTCCCACATGCCGCAACTAGAAGGACCCACAACTAAAATATACAACTATGTACTGGGGGGATTTGGGCAGAAAAAACAGAAAAAAAAAAAAAGAAAACCCATGTTTTATCCTTAGAGACACATTGCACTGCCAGGCATCCTACTGACACGCTTTTTGAAGGACTTAAGACGCCTGTATGCTTAAAACAAGTTTGCATCTCAGCAGGCAGAAGCTTATGGAAGCTTATTGAATTGTTGGTCCTAGATCAGTAGGAAATCAGTTTTCTTTTCAGAACTGAACTGACACACGTGAAGTTGGATCAGAATCATGTGGAGGATTTACAAGGAGTAAAGCAGAACCACTTTTCAGGAAACTGGTTAAGTTTAAGGTGGCTTTATTAAGAAGGCTTACACACATAGGTTACTCAGTCAAAGAAAGTCACAAGAGACCCTTATAAAATTTGCTTGGCTTTACTTGTTTAAATACAATAATTAATCAAAGAAAAACTGGGAAATTTGTATATTTTAAGTAAAAATGTGGTTTTGATTAGAAAAAAATTTCCCAATCCATGGGAAATTAACGACAAGGAAAGTTTTTTTTTTATTATTAAACATTATACCTGTCATATCTCCCCTATATTACTTATTAATGTTGGGAGATGGTAAGAATTGCAAGCACCATATGTGTTACTTTTTGAGGCAAGAGTCACAATGATATTTCACCAAAAAATATCTTCAAACTCACAGAAAAATTTCTTCTTGATTATTATTGAATATTTACAAGGGATGGAAAAAGAATATGCTTTTTAAATTTTGGTATGAAAATGGTCACTACATTTGAGGCCACACCCTCAAGTCATCAAATTGGAAAATTCTTTCTGGAAATTTTAGCATCAAACAAAGTTGG
Source organism: Equus quagga (assembly GCF_021613505.1). Classification (NCBI taxonomy): domain Eukaryota; kingdom Metazoa; phylum Chordata; class Mammalia; order Perissodactyla; family Equidae; genus Equus; species Equus quagga. The sequence goes on from NC_060272.1 coordinate 111,007,052, forward strand.
ATCTGATGGAGGTCAACCTCTGACATTCTTAGCAATCTTATTTGGCAAAGGGTTTGGTTATTTATTTCTAATAAGCTCAAAAAAGTAGTTCACTTTTCTTTTTGACATGGGTCAGCTCAACAGAGAGAAATCACTAGAATTATTGGCCTAGAAAATGAAATTGTAATTGCTCAAGTCTTAGAATATTGCTTCTGAGAATTCTGGCAGTCTTTGGTTCCTCATGTACTCAAATTATACCTCCAGAATATGGTCAGCAGTGGTTTTGTATATTGTAATATGGGTCCTGAAGTAAAAATTGAATCAATGAAAATTCACGTGAAGCATTCTAAATTATGTTTATATAAATACTGTCTAGACTTCTGCAAACTATCTCCTTAGTGTAAACAAAACAAAAAAAAGAGCAAATCTTAATCTTAGGAGCTCTGTCTTTCTTTTGAAACAGTTTCTTTAAAAACCATGTTAATCATCAACATTTATTTGGGTTACTCAATTGACTTTGGTCTCAGTAATTTTCTTCGTTATAATCCAAAGGGAGATGATACATTCTCATCAGACAGTTCTGATTTAGACAGCCCCTGTTCTCATTACACTTTAATAATAGGATGTTGCTTCATAGAATTTCTTGTCATTAAAAAAAAATGGAACACTAAGAGACAAAGAATGTTTAATAACATTTAGTTTAAGTTATGGGGTAGTACCAACTCATAATTAGGTTTGGAGAACTTTAACTCCCTTAAACTATCTCCTGAAAATCTGACGTGTTTTGGACTTTGTTTCGTTGCTTCTTGCTTATTTATCAGACTTCAAGGGCTAAGGATTTGGTTCATGACATTTCACCATCTTTGGTCAATGCATGGACTACTGTTATTAAAATTTTCAAGTGTCTTTTACAATTATTTTCCAGCAAGCATGTGTAAGTAGGAAATGTACATAATAAATCATAATTTCCTTTGACTTATTGGGGATAAAATATGATATAATTGAATAATTTAATTTTTAATATTAATATTCCATTTCCATTACATAGAATTTATAATGAATAATTCAACTTTGGATTGATGATTAGCAACCTACGGGTAGTAACGAGTCTGAAAATTATTTTCTTTTAGATATATTTAAAAAGTTGTGAAAATTCAGATTTTAAGCCTTTCCTAAAAATCACATGATGTGACAATAGAAGGCCCGTGTCATCATCTAGCAAAGATGAGCTAGAGTTGAGTAGGAGATAACACCTTAGTGTGTGTGCTTTTTGATTTCCAAGTCCCTGATGTCTTAGTTCCCTACCCACCTCGTTTACATTATCTACCTGACCCTTGAAAGTATTTGAGAGTGAGAAATATGACACAAAAATCATGTTTTCAAAATCTAGTCAGACTTCATTTCTGATACAATCAACTAACTTCTTATTTAACTGATATTTAATTTTAGACTTTTTCTTTCACTTACCACAAAAGAAAGTTTAACATTACTGTTGAAAATAAGGGGATAGAAATCAGATGCCAGAGTCATCAACTTTTGTTCAAAAAATTAGCTTCCTATATGTTGGAAACCTCTTTAGCCCATTTTCCATTCAATGAGCCCAGCTGTGACTCCATTTCTGCACAGCAGCTTCCTGCAGGTATGTTCCCTGACAGCATCTTGCCTTAGCCATACTTCTGACCCTGACTTCCCGATGCTCCTAACACACAACCATGGATAATCTGGAAGTGCAAGGAAATGACAAGTCCATGGGATGGTCATGGGTTAATGGGGGATAGTAGTTGGTAAATAAAAGCTTCCTTTCCTATCTCTGGGGTGAAGAATTCTGAGGTGTGTTTCACCTTTCAAAGGTCTTAGTGTAAAAGGCCCTGTTGTCCTAAGTGATGACCAACTAGGTCATCGCTTGAAGGGTTAACTCCCCCTTCAGTAGGCTTTCATTCTTTCTTCTAATCCCCCACCTCCTGTTCTCTGGGACCACATCCAAAAATAAACTACCTGCATGTAAACCTGTTCTTAGGTTCTGTTTTTCAAGAGAAAGACTAAGACATGGGATATGTTGAACCCTTCAATTAGGGTTTTTAGCTGACACTGGTTAGATACAGACTCACGTGTAAGGACTAAGCCCTCGCAAATTTTGCCCCATCCTTGGTTGGAAGTTATAAAAACATTCTAAAAGAATTTCACTTAATTCTCTTGCTAAGATGCAAAAATATTAATGAATTTTATACTTATTAATGTATGTTAATAATAAACACTCTTGTAAGAAAGCATATGTATATGTTGTCCCCTTGTTCAAAATACTGAATTTCAGAAAAATTTTAAAAGTTCTATAGGAAGGAAGCAGATGTTGGAATATTTTTTGAATATTTAAACATTTGGCAGAGTCATTAATTTTACACAGCACATATGCATATATTTTCAGTCAAGTAAATCTATGCAGCAGAATTTTCCATACTGATTCCTACAGACTTTGGGCTGGTAAGTCTGCCCCTGGCTGATCCATGGCACCTAAATCTTGGAAATAGCATGGAAAAAGAAAGAATGACAGGAAAGCTGCTACCCACTCTGACTCTTTCTTCACTCCTCTCTCCATTCTTTGTACTATGTGTAGTATGATGCAGATTTTTTTTTTCCATTGGAAAACGTAGTCTTTCTTAAAGCAATAAAACCAATGCTAATATATCTTAGGGCTGCCAGATTCATTGGAGCGCTGTATCCTTACGCATACTCTGCTTTTATTTAGGAGAGTGCTGAAAGGGAAGTGTTAAAAGTGGAAAACAAAACTTGAAATATCAGAGACTGAGATCTTTCACAAAACAGATTCTGTCACATAACTAAAGATTACTCTTTGAAATTCTAGATTTTTATTTTTATCTATTCTTCTTGTAAATCATTTCAAAAAGTATTATTTCTTATTTTACTGATATCTTTCACAAAGCAAGCTGAATACAATTTACAACTTTTGATGGTAATGTCACTAGAAATTATTGACTGGACGGTTGCAATCACATTGACGTCCTAAGGGACTAACAAGGTGTGTCAGGTTTTTATCTGTGTGTCAAAGGGTCCGCGACGGTTGGATTTTTAAAGAGATAAATTGCAAATTTTCATAACTCCTTTATTTTCTTTATTATCAGGCAGATTTTTATGTTTCAATAGTCTGGGTTGAATTTTCTTCCATGTTGGGAATTAGACTATCGCACTTTTTAGAATCTGCTGAACTTTTTTAAAAAATGTAAATTGCTCACCAACTTCTGACTCATGTTTTTAATAAAACTTGATTGTGGTATCTCTTGCAACTCACAATAACATGGCAGTGTGGTGTGATACAGCATTAAGACCTGCTGTTCTAGGTGCAAACTTCACAGCTAACCTGAGATAGGAGGCTGACCCTCTAACAATGCCTATCAGTCTGTAAGATTTAATTATTGATTTGCTCATTTCCAGCGTTGTTTCTGCTTCCTACAGTGCTGTATTACTTTCCTAGTGCTGTCATAACAAAGTGCCACACTGGGAGCTTATAAAATAGAAATTCATTGTCTCACAGTTCTGGAAGCTAAAGTCCAAAATCAAAGTATTGGCAGGGTTCATTCTTTGTGAGGGCTGAGAGAAAAAGAATCTGTTCCAGCCTTCTCTGTTGGCTTACAGATGGCCATCTTCATGTTCACATGGCATTTACCCTGTGTGTATGTCTCTCTGTCCATATTTCCTCTTTTTATAAGGCCATCGGTCTTACTGGAGTAGAGCCCACCCTAATGAACTAGTTTTAACTTGATTAACTCTGTAACGACACTACCTCCAAATAAGGTCACATTCTGAGGTACTAGGAATTCAGACTTTGACATATAACCTTTTGGGGGGACACAGTTTAATTCATAACAAGTGCCTACAGCCAAAGACTACTATTCATTTAACAAATATGTTTAAAAAGTAATTTATCCAGGTATCATGCTAGAACTGGAGACACAATCATGAAGATGATATGTTTCATGCCACTGAGGAACAAACAATTTCACTCAGTCATAGAACATTTACTGGAACAAAATTTCTTCTGCCTTCTTTCTAAATTTGCACTATATAATAATCATGATACTCTCTATGGAGCCTTGCTATTATGAGAATAATTAACATATGTGCAGGCAGTTCACAAATAAGTCTAAATGAAGGTGTTAGCAAATCGTATGAATCAGTTTTTGGTGAATTTGTTCAGCCAAAGCATCTCTACCTCTGAACCTCTGGAAATGTGATACATGGCTTTATCAAAATGATCTTTCATTGTCCACTATGGTGACTACTGGGTATTTTAATTAGAATTTCATAAGTTAAACTCTATCCTTATAGGTGTTCCTAAACTACAATTTGAGAAGAAAGTTATAAACTAATATTAGCATCAAAAGTCTTGTGCTATTAAGTAATATACATGACTAATAATTCCTTTCAAATTGTAAATGCAATATTCTACATTATGAGTAAAACATACCATTTACATAAAAATGTAAATTGATATAAACTTTGCCATGTGTCAAATACGAGATTGGAGTACTGTATGAAGGTATTTAAATTTCAGCTCCATGATTATTAGCCTTTAGTTTTAATTAAATATGGAACTAAGTTACCATCCTATATGAAATGTGCACTTAAACAAAATGTAAAGGAATATATCTTTGAAACATTCCATGATTTCATAAACCACATCTCATTTTCTTCTTTCCTCCAAAGAGAAGAACTCATAAAGGAATATGACTTAGCACTCAAATGCATAGTTCTAGAACAAGAAATAATGTAGTTAGTCTAAAAATGAACAAGACCTGTAAAGACATTAGAATTTTCAAATCAGTGAAAATTTGAAGCATAAGAAGAAAGTTAGTGTGTATCACCCCAAAAATATAATCATTTTTCAGGGCACTCTACTTATTGAAGTTTCAAGCAAGGAATAACACACTGTAATGAACAAAGTTTGATTTTGGAGGCAAGCAAACACAGCCAAAGGAGAATGAGGACTGGGAGTCTCGCCTGCTTTCACTCTCTGGCAATTTATCAGGTGGGACAACTGATAAGGTGGAACAACATGATAAATTCCTTGGTATCCGTTTCTGCTTTCATTTCAATCTGGGACAACCTACTGAAAGGAGATTGCTGGATAAAGGCCATTTTGAACAAGCTTGGCAATAGCATGTGAATAAACACAACAGGATACTGTTCACAGCCCTTTCAGCTTCTCAAATTAAGAACTCTTACATTCCATCAGAAAGCAAGAAAAGCTAAATTTACTCAGATCTTTTACTTCAGCATCTGATTAAGATCAACTCTTGCGTAGGGCTACTTTGGCAACACATCAGAGATATTTACTTCCACCACCCAGAAGCTCTAACTTCCAAAGTGAAGAGCACTACTGGTAACCACAAGTATTGCCACTTTGTTTGTATAATCTCATTTTAGCATCTCAACAATTTAGGAAGTTGGTTCAATTATTAGCCCATTTACAGGTGAGGAAACTAAGTCCCAGAGTGGCTAAATAAATTTCCTCAAAGTTATGCAGCTAATAAGTGGTGGAGAAGGATCCAAACCCAAGTAGTTAGATGCCAGAACCCAGCCTGCTGACCACCATGCTCATGACATGGTAAAGTCACTACAAGTTGACGTCCGCACCTCCAAACTCTCACAAGTAAAGAGTTATCTTATGATACAGTTAGGACTCATACAATCCCTTCAACTTATTCTAATTGAATTATGCACTTTAATACAACTCGGTGATAATATCATTATTTGTAAATATTAGATCAGAATCATCAGTCTGACCAGTAGAAGCCACGTTATGGCTCTAGTTCCTATCATGCTGTCAACTTCAACTTAACTTATACATTTTCCGCTTGGAATCTTTATCCAGTTTACGTACACACAAAAATTTTATTTCATTTTGCTTATTTTCCTTTGGCTTGTTTAATTATTTTGCTTTGTTTCCTTCTCTATACTTCAGGTTTAATACATACAGTAAATTGCTGCATAGGGAAGTAGAAAAGTAGAAAGGGGCCATTAATTTCATGGTAAGGAAAAAGAGTCGATGGCTCAGGTTCAAAGAGAATGTGCAGAGATTTTTTAAAAGTCACCAGGGAATGATGGGTTCAGCAACATCTACATATCAGTCATAGAAAATTTTTCTTCTTTAAAACAGTATTATCCCCAAATCTGTCTTCAAGAGATTCATTTGTTCACTGATCCATCCTTCAATTCCTTCAATATTTATTGACCAACTATTATGTGCTGGTTCTCTTGAAGCTTAGCTTCTTGTGAGAAGTAGAAACAAACAGATAATCACAATATTGTGTTTTAATTGCAATAATATGACAAGAGCAAGGCAAAATGATTCATAAATATATTTAGCATGTTGGTTTCTCTGAGTCAGAATTTTGAGTGCAGAATATTTCTTAGGAAGTTCCATGGGGATCAGCGCCGTGGAAGGGAGAAAAGGAAGTACAGGATTAGGCAGAGAGTGAAGTCAAGCTGTTTTGCAGGGCCTAATGTCAACTTCAGCCAAGCCTACAGGGAGCCCTGGAGCTCAAATGCTCTGTCAGACTTGTCCTCATTGGACCAAAATGGCTGGGCCTAGACGTCCCCTTCAGTCAGTCATTATATATGGGTCACCTTACCTTGGGGCATGTGACCTTGAAGTGACACTGAAGATGCTGTCAGCTGAAGGCTGCCTGCTGACAGGACTCCAAGCATCTGGCAACAAGTTCTTCCTTGATGGGGATCTGGGTGACACATTACTGTGTCCATCATGCCAGTTTCTAAGAGAGCTAAGTGTGTAGGAAGCTATAAATTAGGAAATAAAGGCTTCTTAGAAAAAATGAAGCTTGAAGTAGAAAGATGAATAGGAGGAAGTCAGGTAAGAAAGGTAGAAATAAAGTTCCAGACAAACTACGTTTGCAATTATCTAAAGGAAAGATAACACTCTGTATTAAGGGAAAAGAAGTTATTTGAGTTTAGCTGGAGCATAGAGTACAATGGCTCCAAAAGGCAAGAGGTGATACTGGAGAGAGAAGTTAGGTGACAAAGTGAATGACTCATTCCTCCTGTTGATAAATGCAACACTAGTTTCAGGAATAACCAAGCTGTTCGCTCCACGTGACATATGTGGAAGGGTATCTATATAACATTTTATGACAAAATCTGCGTCAATGTAGCCACTTTGGAACAATTTATGGTTAAAATAGGAAAAAAAAAGTCCACCTTTCCAAAGTGGATGAATTTGTCATTCATACTGCTTTTGAATATCTATGTATAAAAAAAGATATCATGACACATACAGTGCCATTAGGCTATTGCTCAACCTTTTGAGAATATGTTGAGGAATATTGTTATAAGTGGTAAAATTGTTTCTACTCAAACAACCACCTCGTGTTATGGTATTTTAACAATTACAAGGGTGTTTTCTTCTGTTTGGGATTCACTTTACCTATTATCCAAAATAAGTGGTGGAACATATTTCAAAATATATTTTATTGGAAATGTGCCCCCTTCCAGGGTTTGAGCACAGGAATCTGTATGTTCTTTCAGAGTTAGGATTCTGCAATGCTGCTGGTGTCTCCTAATTTTATTATAGCCACAGTTCCTTTTGCCTCAGTTCATTACAGAGACAAATATCCGTTAGTGACAGGTAACTTTTCATTCTAATGCGCCTATACTACTGATGTCTGGGCCTCTGCGATATTCTATTTTGCACCTGAAATTAGTTTCTGTGTTACAGCTCTGAATGTGTGATAAGAAAAAAGATACAGTCATTTAGATAAACTCCACTAAATGGCTTGACTGAAATAAAACCAAAATGCAGGTATAAATGGCTGAAGTGATTAAGACTCAAGATCTCTGGGGTACTGTTAGAGAAGAAAATAGCTGATGGATTATTATTTATCCATGAATGTGAGTTTGGGGGTTTTAATTAAAGATGTTCTATCATATTTTTCAAAGCCTGTTTGAAGCTGTAAATCAAAATCTGCAATAACAGAGAATGTTGCCACTGATCAAAATACCGGATCTCTAGCCATGCTGGGAATACCCTCTTTTGAGGTTAGTTTAACATTTCTATTTAGTGTTTTATCCTATACATGAATATAAAGAAATAGAATATTGCTTGTGTAACTATTTCCTTAAAGATTTTTGGGCCAATATATGGTGCGTGCGTATGTATCTATTTATATCCATATATATCTGTGTGCTTATATATGCATATCCATACATATGTGTGTGCGTGTGTGTATACATATACACATATGTGCAGTTTTTTGGCTTAGTGACCAGTACCCTTTCTTAAAGTGATTTTAAAAATAAACTCTTCAAAATGTGCCACCAGTACAATTATGATACAAAGTCAGTATCATAGGAGACAACTGAACTCAATATAAAATAGACTTTCATAGTGACCATTTTATGTACTTTAATCTTCACCTCTTTTTAAGAGACTTTGATCTGTTACTAAAATATGGTGAAAATGTCACATGGGTTAGAGACACCTGGACAAATCATATGGCATAAATGAACAAATAATAGGCACGGACATGATCTTAAATAGTCAACTGTTTCTACTTCTACTCTGTTCTGTATTTCTAACTAGGATCACTCCATATACACTGTTATTAAATCACTTCAGAGACTAAACATGAGCTATTACATTCTAGAGAATTAAAGATGGTCACAATTATTTGATATTCCTTACAGCGAAAGGTAGCATCATTTTTCCTTTCCCTTGAGTGTTGGCTGATCTGTGATGGCTTTGGCTAACAGAATGTGGCAGAAGTGATGCTTTGCTTCACTAGCCTTCCAGAGGACTGACAGCTTCTGCTTTGGTCTCTTGGAGCCCTGGCTGCCATGGAAGAAGTTTGACTACCGTGTTGGAAAGACCACACAGAGAGGCCATGAAAAAACACGGAGGGAGGGGGCCCACCTGAGTCAAGCATGCCAGGTGTCCTCATCAAGGTGTCAGACAGGCCTATGAAGCCATTCTGGATCTTCTAGACCAGCCTGGTTCCCAACTGACCCTAGATGGCACCCATGGAATAAAAGAGGCATCAAACTGAGCCCTTCCTGAGGCTCTGGCCCACAATATCAGTAAAAAGATGTGGTTTTAAGTCACTAAATTTTAGAGCATTTTTTTACACATCAGTAAATAACTGGAACAATCTTGGAAGTAAGATGGAACATGTACCTATATTGATTAGTGTTTCTGAATTTATAGTCACCCTTTTGGTTTACTGTACACTGTGCCAATTTCTCTAATTATACTGATAAAATAACTCCATGTGGATTTTTATCTTCATTATGGTTTGAATCAAGGAAAAACATGATTTGACTACTTTTAGACTAAGTAAGCCAGTTTGGTCAAATACTGACAATAGACTTGACACTGCTCAGTTTTATTGTGTTTCGCATTTGCAGCTCAATGTATTCTTTGGTTTCGTGTGCCTGCTTTTTATTCTATGAACAACTAATCTAATTAGAGAATATGACATACATTGTTTTTGTTTATTGGAATTTTAGTTTTTTTAAAAAGACATCAGAGACCTTATAGAAAAGGGCACCTGAAAATAACAAAATTCCTCAGGTGGATATGAAAAGTACCTAGCTTATGTTTTCTAAGGCTTTTGCTTATGTTATTAGATAAAAATCCTTCAAACCATATTCCTTTCTATGTTTTCCCATATTTAACTTTCAGACTCAAAGGACTCAAAATATGTTCTGAGAAATTGTGCCCTACCTTCCACTTTAGAATTAGCAGATGTTCAATAAACTGCTAGAATGAATTAATTTGATTCAAGTGATGCTCTACACTGTAGTGAATACAGATGTTTTTGTGGACATGACAGTACTTTCAGCATTAAGGCATATGAGATAATCACTATCTTTGGCCCTTTTCTAGTCATTCTAAGGAGACTCTGCCTTCAAGGAAGACTGGAGTAGAAGTTACAAGCGATAAAATACAAAACAGCCTTTTGTCTTTGCTCACGACTCCAAGAAACTCTTGAACATTTGCTTTTAGAAAAAGAATGACATTACTTCATAATTTCTATATATTAAACTACATTGTTCTTAACATAGACAAACTGTTCCAAGGGAGGAATATTCCCCATTTGAGGCCTAGGGAAGAATTCGATCAATGAATGCATTGTGTTTTGTAAAGATGCACTCTACGACAGTGTTTTTCAACTTCAGCACTATTGATATTTTAGACCAGATAATTCATGCTGGCGTGGGGCTGTTTTAGACATTGCAAGATTACCAGCAGCGTCCTTGGCTCTACACACCTGAGGCCAGTGGTGCTCTGACAATCAAAAGTGTCTCCAGATATTGCCAAATGCCCTGGGGTAGGGGGGTGGCAGAATCACCCTCCAGTGATTGAGAATCACTGCCCCATACTTATTGTAAGTGCTTCTGGGTTTCACTAAATTTGCATATGACTGGACACTATGAAGAATTTTATATATTATTTATGTATTATTTTATAATATTATTATATGTATTATTTTTATTTATTTTAATTTATGGTACTTGCAAATTATGTCCATATAAACAAATATGTGATGTACATAAATGTCAGAATGTTCATTCAAGAAATAATATGCCCTGTTGGAGGTGAAATGCAAAATTATCCTACTTCTTGACCTTATTTTCTCTGTCCTCTATTTATATCATTTGACAAAACAATCCTAACTTAATTTTCTTGCTTTATTATATGTATCTTTTAATACTGTTTTAAAATATTTCTGGGTAAAATGATGAATGAGAAAAAACAACACACAAATAAATAAATGATTTGGCCTTTGGCATGACAATTTGGGAGTTTTTGTACTTGTTAGTGTTCTATAAGCTTAGTTGATGAATCCTAATTGGTATCAGCTTTTCAATTAAAGACTATTCTGATGATAAATTAGTAAGTGAAACTGTAGCCCATTCATCTCTTTCTCTATGACAATCCTGGAACCATGTACTAATGCCTCTTATCATGCTTAGGGTGTCTGTTCCATGTTTATCTTGCACATGGACAATACTAATTAAAGCTAGCCTGTTATGCATGTTATTGAGGAATCTGTTTCCTTGAGATCTGGAACAAGTGATCTTCCCTTTTTACATTTTTACCTCATAGATGGTTAATCCTTAGCAGCAGGATTTTCGTTTCCCTTCATATAGTTTGCTCGATGTCTTAGACAGCAGAGGTATGGTGGAACAATATTACTTTTGCTGTCAGGAACCCTGCTGCTTGTACACTGTCAAATGTGTAAGAAATGATTCCTTAACACAGGTGTACAGACCACTGTTTGGACATAAGGAAATGAGAAAAATAAGCTCAATATAGAAAACTTTTCCATAAACTCAATTCTATTGAATTTAAAGAACTACCCTTTAGACATTACAAGAAAAGAAAACTATAGACCAATATCCCTGATAGTATAGATGAATATAGATGCAAAAATTCTCAACAAAACATTATCAAACCAAATTCAACAGTAAATTAAAAGGATCATACACCATAATTATGTGAGATTTAACTCTGGGATGCAAGGATGGTTCAATATACACAAATCGATGTGTTATGCACCACATTAATAGAATGAAAGATTAAAATCATGTGATCATCTCAATAGATGCAGAAACTCATTTGACAAAACACAACATTTTTTCCTGATAAAAACTCTCAGCATTGGGTACAGAAGGAATATACCACAACACAATAAAGGCCATATATGACAAATCCACAGCTGACATCATGCTAAATGGTGAAAGGTTAATGCTTTTCCTCTAAGATCAGGAACAAGGGTGTCCACTCTCTCCAATCCTATTCAACATAGTATTGGAAGTCCTAGCCAGAGAAATTAGACAAGAAAAAGAAATAAAAGGCATCCAAATTAGAAAAGAAGAAGTACAATTTTCTCTGTTTGCAAATGGTACCATCTTATACATAGAAAATCCTAAAGATTCCACCAAAAATCTGTTAGAACTAATCAACAAATTCAGTAAAGTTGCAGGATACAAAATCAACTTATAAAAATCATTTGCATTTCTATACTTAACAACAAACTATCTGAAAAAGAAATAAAAGAAACAATCCTGTTCACCATAGCATCAAAAACAATAAAACACTTAAAGGAATAAATTTAACTATGGTGGTGAAAGATCTACACACTGAAAACTACAAGACGTTTATGAAAGAAACTGAGGAAGAGATTAACAAATGGAAAGATATTCCATGTTTATGGATAAAATTAATTAATATTGTTAAAATGTCCATAGTACCTAAAGCCATCTATAGATTCAATGCAATCCCTATCAAAATTCCAGTGGCATTTTTTTCCACAGATATAGAAAAAAATCCTAAAATTTGTATAAAACAGCAAAAGACTCCAAATAGTCAATGAAATCTGGGGAAAAAAGAACAAGGCTGGAGGCATCACACTTCCTCATTTCAAACTGTACTACAATGCTATAATAATCAGAACAGTATGGTAGTAACATAAAAACAGCCACATAGATCAATGAGACAGAATTGAGAACCCAGAAATAAACCCTTGCATATATTGTCAACTAATATTTGAGAAGGGAGACAAGAATACTCAATAGAAGAGAATAGTTTTTTCAATAACTGATGCTGGGAAAGAAATATATACAGAAAAATGAAATTAGAGTTTTACTTTTACCACTCACAAAAAAAAACTTGAAATGGATTAGACTTAAATGTAAGGCCTGAAATTGAAAAGCTCCTAGAAGAATATATGGAGAAAAAACTCCTTGCCATTGATCTGGGCAATGATTTTTTGGATATAACACCAAAAGCACAAGCAACAAAAGCAAAACTTAGTAAATGGGACTATAGTAAGCTAAAAACTTCTGCACAGCAAAAAAAAATCAACAAAATGAAAAGGCAACCTATGCGATAGGAGAAAATATTTGCAAATCATATTCTGATAAGGGATTAATATCCAAAATATACAAGGAAGTCATACAACTACATAGCTAAAAACAATTTGATTAAAAAATGGACTGACAAATTGATTTTTCCAAAGAAGACATACAAATAGCCAAGAGTACATGAAAAGGTCCTCAGAATCATTAATCATCAGAGAAATGCAAATCAAAATCACAATGAGATATCAACTCACATCTGTTAAAATGGCTACCATCAAAAAGACAAGAGATAACAAGAGCTGGGGAGGATGCGGAAAAAAGGGAACCCTTGTGCACTGTTGGTAGGAATGTAAATTGGTATAGCTGCTGTGGAAAACAGTGTGGACATTCCTCAAAAAAAAAGGTTAAAACAGAGTGACCACATGGTTCAACGATCTCACTTCTAGGTCTATATCCAAAGGAAATGAAAATAGGATCTGAAAGAGACATCTGCACTCTCAAGTCCGTTGTAGCATTATGCACAATAACCAACACATGGAAACAATCCAAGTGTCCATCACTGGATAAATGGATAAAGAAGATGTAGTGTGTGTGTGTGTGTGTATATATATATATATACACACACACATATATGATGATATATATATACATATATATATGATGGATTCTTATTCAGCCATGATACAGAAAGAAATCCTGCTGTTTAGAACAACATGGATGAAATTTGAGGGCATTATGCTTAGTGAAATAAGTCAGATAGATAGAGACAAATACTGTATGATCTCACTTATATGTGGAATCTAAAATACTGAACACCTAAAAAGAGAGTAGAGTGGTTGTTATCAGGGGCTGGGGGTGGGGGAAATTGGGAGATGTTGGTCAAAGAGTACAAACTTCCAGTTATAAGATAAACAATTTCGAGCATCTAATGTAGAGCATGGTGATTATAGTAAATAATACTGTATTATATACTTGAAATTTGCTAGACAGTAGATCTTAAATGTTCTCACCACACAAGAGAAATGGCAAGTACATGACATAATGGAGGTATGTGCTAACACTATAGTAGTAATCACATTGCAATATATAAGTATATCAAGTCAACACATTGTACACCTTAAACTTACACGATGTTATTTGTCAATTATATCTCTCAAAGCTGGAAAAAATATACCACATAAATAAACAAATAAACCATCCTTTACATTAGATACTATCCTTTCCATTTGTATTTACTTACTTATTTTAGGGTTTCAAATTCTATTATGAAAGGAATGTTATAAGGGATGTTAGGGGATATTATGTTCTATATATGTGGGTTTTAAAAAAAATATTTGTACATAGCAATCAGATCGTTTAACAAACCAACAAACAAAATAGAACACTATGTCAAGAAAGGAAAAGTGTGAGAAAGATTACACTTAAAATTTTCTTAGAGTTACTATCAAGTTAAAGTTGACTCAAATTCCTGAAGAACTTGTAAGCATCTGTTCTCTCTAGTTCTCGTAGTATCTTAAAGATAAAATATCTTCCCTGCTAAAATAGGGAAGAGAGTACTTCATCTTCCCATTATACCTCATCCTTGTGACACACTTACTTAAAATATCTGTGAGGGAAGAAACCCCCCTTTGAAGATGCTAAGCTGGCTCTATGTCCAACTGCTTCACACTGTCTGAGACTCTCATGAGGTTTTAACACTAGCAATCAATCTGCCCCTTGGCAAATCACTCAGCACACCTGGGCCTCTATTTTTACATTCATTTATTCCTCTAATTCCTTTGTTGAGAGCCTCTTATTGAGCATCCGGCCAATGTTATTGTCAATGGCAACATAGAAGGAACAAAATGGATAAAAATCCCTAGCCCCAAGGTACTTCTAGTGCAAAGGAACAGTAAAAACAGCTGAAGAAAGAAAACACGTCATTTAGTGACAATTGCTATGGGGTGCTAGGATGGGGCAGGGAATTCACTTTGAAATATGCTTGTCCTGAAAAGCCTCACTGAAAAGGTAACTTTTAAGCAAAGGCCTGAAGAATATGAGAGAACCAGGAATCTGGGGGAAGAGCGTTCCAGGGAAAGGGGATTGAGGTAAGAATGTGCTGCCTTGTTCCAGAAACAGCTAGGAGGTCAGTGCCCCTGGGGCAGATCAAAGAAAGGGCTGAGAGGTAAGAGGCAAGGTCAGGGAGGTGCTCAGAGGCCAGGCCACAAAGTGGCTGACAGGCTGCATTAGCTCTGCATTTCCATGAGGCGGGCTGCTTGCCATTGAGGGGTTTTGAGCAGAGAGTAACATGAGCTGACTTGTGCTCTTTGGGGCTTGTTTTGCAAAGAAGGAGGTGCCCTGAGCTAACATCTGTTGCCAATCTTCCTCATTTTTTTTCTCCCCAAAGGCCCAATACATGGTTGTATATCCTAGTTGTAAGTCCTTCTAGTTCTTCTATGTGAGCTGCCGCCACAGCTTGGCAACTGACAGACGGGTGGTGTGGTTCCAGGACTGAGAAATGAACCTGGGCTGCCAAAGCAGTGAGAGCACAGAACTTTAACCACTGGGCCATCAGGATTGGCTCTGACTTGTGTTTTAAAAGGATCACTCTGCTGCTGTGACATAGCAGGCTATAGAGAAGAAAGGGAGAAGCACGAAGACTAGGTAGGAGCCCTTTGCATTTAAATCAGGGTGGTAGCAGTGGAAATAGTAAGAAGTGGTAAAATTCTGGAAAATGAAAGGATTCAATTACGTTTACTCATTTAGTCAAAAAGCATTTAATAAACCCTCATTAGGTGCCAGGTACTGTTCTAAGAGTTAGACATACAGTGGGAAAGAAAAGAGACCAGCTTTTACTTACATTGCTCTAATATCTAAGGGAACCCTTCAAGATGCAGGCCAGCTATAACGTTCTCAATATAGTTCAGAGATATTCAGAAAATTTATGCTTTTCAGTGGGGGAATAAAAAAACAAACACATACATACCGGCATAGGTTGTGATTAAAAACAGGGTGGCTGGTAGATGATGTTGCTAATAATTGCCTCATCTTCTATCAGCATTTCAATAAGAAGCCAGTGAAAACGGGGAATGGTGTATCTAAAAAATGTTAATCATCTGCACAGATGTCTGCTTTTTCTGAGGAATTCCTACCCCCACTTTCAGCTTCGCAAGGCATGTCTCTTTATGGGCCATGTTATTAATGAAATGGAAAAGAATGTGCAAGAAAGCCTGCTGTTGTTTGAAATTATCCTCACTTCTATACTGCCACTGGCAATAGCTGTCTCTTCTCCAGAATTCCGGAACAGTGAATTCTTTCTTCATCAGATTAAAAGCAAAAACAATAAAAACAAAACAGAACAGCGACCACAGGGGGAAAAATATCTTATCATTATGGAACTATAGTTTGTTGCTGTATTTTGAGCTGGGGTGATATTTGAAACTTTTCAGCAATTGAATTTGTTTTTAGTAATCCAAGATTATTTTGAAGATTATCAACAGAGTATCTGATGATTAAGACAATTCCCCATATTGCTTATTATCCCAAACTCAGTATGTCAATGAGAAATTTGAAAAGCTGTAATTTTCCAAGCTGCTAGTAGTGAATTCCAGCTGTCATATGGATGTCACCTGTGTAATAGCAAGTCATAATGCTCTGGAAAACTGAGAGGATATAAGGGACCTGCCGTGATGAGCTAGAGCCTTTGTGTGGGGAATTCATGAAAGTTTCTAGGAGGTCCTCCAATACCCCCTTTGTCTAGAATCAGAGTCCTTGTAAGCATAGACAGTAGAAGCAGAAGGGTTCCACATTTTCTCATTTAAAATGGTCTAAAAACTTAAGGCTAAACGCTTCATAAATATATATATACACACATATGTATATAGCTCCATATGTATTTATATATACACGTATGTGTAATATATGTGTGTATATATACGTGCATATATATATATATTCAACCTAATATTCAATCTCTCTCTCTATATATACATATATATTTGCTCTTTTTCTCTTTTACCTGTTATTCAGATGTGGCCTCAAGTACATCTTATAGAACTTGTTCTTAACCAAAAGTACACATGAGAATTACTTTTGGGGTTTGTTATTAAAAAGCCATATTTAAATTCTTATCCTAGATATGGATACTCTGATTCAGTAGATATGGCATGAGGCCTAAGCATTTACATTACCAAAACATCCCTTAGAGTTGTTTCTGGCAGTACAGCAGACTTTATAACTTGTATGATTCTCCTAATAGAAACAATTTAAACAGCTGCATGGGAAACATATATTAAATGTATGCATATATCTGTGTGTATATATGTTTGCAAATACACAAACATACACACACATACACATTCATGCATACATATCTTTTTAAATACATCACAACGCTAGCAAGAAATAAAGAATCTACAGATGTAAAAAAATGAAGTGAAAGCAGAAGTTCTGGAAGGTTAGCAAATGCCAAAGTCAGCTTTTGCCTTCTTGTTATCTCCCAATCTTGTTAACCTTGAGCTTCTCTTGTGAAAAAGTGCAGACGCAGGAGATAAAGCCCAAGTTTCACCACACATAGAGAGTATATTAGAAACCTCAGATAAATCTTAGGCCCTGAGGAATAACAACTCAGTTTAAACTTTAATGAGAATAGACACAAAAATCTACAAAAAGAAAATTTGTCTGTCTTGACTTTGGCAATAAGCAGAAAGATAAAAAGTTCAAAAATCCCAGAAACTTTCCAGAATCTTCATAATCACAGGCTTGAATGCATGTAATTCTTCAGTTTGTATTCAAGTTTTTACACAACCTATTTGAACAAAAAACATCCTGAAAACAATTTAAGGTAGATCCCAGTTGGGTGGGATCCCTTGGTTACTATGAGATCAATGGTAATTTTTCGCTAAAGAAATACAACTTCAATAAAGTCTCAAATAATTTTCCCAGAAAACGTTTCCTAGGAAAATGAACCTGCAGTGGAAAATCACAAATAAGTATGGAACCAAGGCAGCATAAATAAGAACAATCAGAAATAAAAGATAGAAGAATCAAACTCACAAAGAGTTTTGATATCAAAATTAAGAAACCAAATCGACAAACTGCTACATTTCAAGAAAAATTTGAAATAATGAACAAGGAACTAGAGAGTATTAAATCAAAAAAGAACCCTTAAAATTACTAAATAAATATTTATAAATAAAAAATATAATAATTGCTTTTAGAAATTCAGTATAAAGGAGTACATTTCAGTGCAGACACAACTGAATATATTAGAAGTTGTATGTGAAGAAATTCAGCCCAGAGAGAAGAGATGGATGGAGAGTTTGCGAAAGAGCAGGACATGTGGAGGATAAAATGAGAAGTTACTATTTAAATTTCTAGAAAGAAGTAGTAGAAAGAATAGAGGCAATATTTAAACATACAATAGAAAAAAGTTTCCAGGATTGTTGAATGGCATGACATCTCAGACACAGAAAGCCCAAAGAAAGCCTGGCAGAACCTTAAAAAAACCAAAAAACTATACCTAGTATATTATAATAATAAAGCTGAACAATAAAAAACAAAGAAGAGATCCTAAAAGTGACAAAAAGACATATCAACTCAAAATGTGTGCATTTAAATAGAGAGCTATCATTTTATCAGCAAAAATGAAACCAAACAACAGTAGAATAGTATTTTCAACGTGCTGATAGAAGACACTTTTACTGGGTATAGAATTCTAGGGTGAAAATTATCTGTTAAAAATAGAAATGAAATAATGAGAGTTTTTACCAACAACCATTTCTCACTAAAAAAATTTGTCAAAATAAATCTTTCTAAATTTAATGTCTAAAATAGAAGATTGAATGATGAGCAAAAATATTTGTGAATATGTGGCTATATATAAGTATACATGAAAGTATGCATTAATAATGAATATGGTAAATTTTAGGGTAAACTAAAACAAGATACAAAAAAAACTGATTCCCAAAGAAGTTGGCTTAACCTATGAGGAGGGGAGGGTAAAACAGTGTCACAGCATTCTTGTTCCTCTTTACAAAATTTTCGCTCAAATGACTTTTCTCCTCATTTATCCTTTCTTGGATTTATTTTTTGGTTCTTGATTTGCTAAGGATTTAGAGACTTAAAGATCCTTTTTGTAAATTTTTCATGGGGTAGGAGT
Source organism: Equus quagga (assembly GCF_021613505.1). NCBI lineage: Eukaryota > Metazoa > Chordata > Mammalia > Perissodactyla > Equidae > Equus > Equus quagga. The sequence continues at coordinate 111,026,064 of NC_060272.1, forward strand.
GGGCGAGCTGTGTCTAACTTACTCATTTTGGGATCCTATCATCTCATTTAGTTGCCCCTGCTGAAACTGAGTCAGAAAAATCCATCCTTATGTTCTGTTACACTATAACCATGTTTTAATTCTGACTTCTCATATATGTTGGAGATAGCGTATTATTGATCTTACCACACACAAAAGTCAATAATCAATTACTTGGCATAATGATAATATGATGTTCACATATCCCTAAAAGAAATTGAAAAAAATTATTTATTTAGTCTTTACAATAGAAAATGAAATTTCCTGAAGACTATTAAGCTATTTCTACTCCAGAAATATCCCACATTTTATTTGCTCAAAGATCTGAGAAAAATTTTAAAACAAGCCTATTCTTTCAAAATTAAAATATAAGCATAAAACTCCAATTTTTTAATATGGACTTCATATGCTTTTGATGTAAACTTTAACTTTTTGTGGAAAATATCAACTGAAGCCTTTTTGAACTTTATTATTCTGTGTACCTATTGGAAATTTAATATCCATAAGACACGGGGTATTGATACATCTTAATAATTATCCAAATGGAGTGGAAATTAATACTGCTATTAAGACAAGACTTTTACAACTTCTTTAGTGCACTGCCCTGTAAAGTTAAATAATATTTTGTGGGACCTGCTTGTTGATGTGAACAACTACTCCAACATCTTCACAAGCCATTTATTTCACACTGTTACACGCTAACCCTCATTTTATAATCATTATACTGGGTTGCATATTCAGACACTACCACGTTTGTGTTAATAAGTAAATATTAAAAGTAAAACAGAATTCTTTAGACTTCCAAATGATTTGTGAAGTCCAAAGGGCAACATAATATGGTAATAGTTTACAAAAGGGATCGAAATCATATCTATTCCATCTATTCCATACTATGCACTTATAAAAGTGAGATATGCAAAGCCAGATGAAACATGATCGGGAAATATTAAAAATTATAAAATAAAAAAGCATTTTCTCAATTCTACCCCTTCATTCTCCCCCTTTTTTTGAGGAAAGCAAACCTATGCCTGGGGAGCTATTATGTAGAATAAATGTTTCAATGAAATATTGTGTAGATGCCAGGCTTCCTTAGTAGATTGCAGTCAAAGGGGCCTCATTACCAAAGACAAGTAGTGCTAATTACCAACATGGGGGGGGGGGGAACTGTATTTAATGTGTAAATCAAGTGCAGGGATAGGAGAAGCATGTTTGTTTATTTTTTTTCTCAAACTGCTTAAATAAATATGGCTATATCTTAACAGGTAAGACTGATATAAACTAAAAGGTGCATTTCTTTGAATTAATCTGAAACCTGAACTTAAAGGGGAAGGAAGTTTCAAAAACTTATTTTAAATATTTCTTTTCGTGAAGCTTCTAGGTAGATATAAAGGCCTAAAGGGCTTTTAAAAGAAAGTTAGATGAATCCGTGAGTGCCGCATTAGTCTTCAATCCATCACTGCTCCATTTGTCAGCGTATTACTCTACATGAGACTCATTGCTAAAAATGTGTCTTTCTAGTACTCCATTTCTCTATATGTCTTAATTCCAAGTCATCCTTTTTCCCTTGAAATTTCAGTTAGACTCACTTTTTATATTTCTATTATCTATATCTTCTGAAAGAAGTATACAACAGATTCTTACAGAAATAATAAATATATGTAACAATGTTTATTATGTGAAATATGAAAAACGAAAATTTCCATTTTTGAGTGCACAGCCCAAACTGAGCATCTTTGCGTTGTTAGATAATCCTGGTGGTGAGCTGGAAAATGTTTGTCATTTGGCTTGCTGGATTAAAAAAAAGTCCTGATGGGTAGCATTTGCCCATTTCCATGAGGAAATACTCTCAATGTGGCCATTTTCAAGCTACCAATATGAGGTCATGAATACGGAATTGGGAATACATGCCAGCAACTCTGTCTAACAATCCAGTACGAGTTAGCTCCGGCATACCCCTGTAGTATTTTGTTATAAAATAGCTATGGTTTTGGTTTTTTTTTTAAGATTTTATTTTTTCCTTTTTCTCCCCAAAGTCCCCGGTACATAGTTCTATATTCTTCATTGTGGGTCCTTCTAGTTGTGGCATGTGGGACGCCGCCTCAGCGTGGTTTGATGAGCAGTGCCATGTCCGCGCCCAGGATTCGAACCAACGAAACACTGGGCCACCTGCAGCGGAGTGTGCGAACTTAACCACTCGGCCATGGGGCCAGCCCCTAAAATAGCTATGGTTTTAATGATTCCCAGGGCACCACAGTGATATGTAAAGACTGAGTTATTATATCTTGAACATAACTTCATAATTAAACTCTAGTACAATTACAGTGAATTCCCCACTGCTAATTACAAATTCAAGTGTTCCCATTATTTCAGTAAGAATGCTCAAGATAAGCTTTCAAGGATTTTAAGACGTTTTTAAAAGCCAAGTAAAATTTGTCATGCACCAAAACCACATACAATGTATTTGCACAATTCTAAAATGTAGATTATATATAGTTTATCCTTAACTGTATATATGTTTAGCTATTTTACATCATAAATGTGTTGTGAAATTCAACATTCCACAAACATTTATTTAACACCTATTGTGTGTTATTTCCACTGCTAGATGTTGAGCAAAAAATAGGTAAATCAGATATGAATAATGTCATATATATATTATGCATGCTAATTATTGGTTGTTAAATGCATGTAGAGCAAATCTTTCATTGTCTAAATAGAATCTGTATAATCATTGCCTAAGTGAGGAATGAAGAAGACAGCTCTAGGAAACAGACCTATTCCACTTCCAACAGAATGAACAAATATTGCATTTTTCATCTCTTTCTTCCATTTCTTAGTAAGAGTTTTAATGAGCAATGCTAAAAAATAAGGGCATTAAACATTTATGTTTTGTTCTCCTCAGAAGATTCCCTTTCATAAATGCAGTAACATTTGGCACTAGCAGAAGGGGTTAATTTAGAATTGACATTCTAAGCAACCATTTTTCTGTTTACCAGTTATGTGGGGTGACTTTGAGATACATAGATGGGTAAATAAAACAAAAGATCCTCTGCTGCAATTTATGTAAGAAATGTCTCATTATTATTTTGTGAGACAATATGCAGAATTTATAACAAGTATGCAGTGAATGGAAATTGCACATGTAGATATAATGATATATAATTATATGTTCCTATAATTTCATGTTTATTTATATGTACAGTATGATGCATATTTAACAATATCAACAGTGTAGAACATTAACAATACTTCCAAAACAACAGGTTAAATAACAGATGTGTGACTTTGTCCCACTAGGATTACTTTAAAAATCTGGAGTTGACTTTCTCCATGTTTCCCAAGAGGCTTGTTAAGATCAATACTATCATCACCGAGCTGTGTTGATTGGCTGGTGAATCCTGAAAGCACAAATGAGGATTCTAATAACCAAATCAGGAATTTGGAATTTTCTCAAAGAAGAAAAGAAGTGAATTTTGGAGTTTTTAGATATTTCAATATAAAAGGGCAAAAAAGCATGGCATGGGCTGCAGAAAAAACACAAAATTTCTTTCTGTGTTCACTATACTAAACATTATAAAAATGAGAAGCTGCTGTGAAATAATATTCCATAGATTTCAAACAGAATAAATAAGCATAAATGGATGCTACTAGAGTGGAGAATGAGGAACCACATGGAGGAAGTGAGCCAGGCATGGTTTAAACTGATAGTCTTCCAAGGGTTCTCTTTGGCTGATTGATGAAGACCAACCTTGACTGATTCACTTAACCCTTTATTTTTACTTGTTATATTTATTAGGTAAACTTTGTTGCAGTTCAATTACCAGTGGCCAAATACTAAAGAAAATAATAATCCAAGTCTAAAATATTACATTTTTTTCCATTAAACTGTTAAAAATGGAATAAATTTAATAAATTTAACTCAACATCAAGCACATAGCATATAACGGAAATTTAATTTTGACAAATACTGCACATGTAGCCACACTTTGAGAACATCACTCCGTTTTAAGTATTTCTTTAGTTCAATGAAACAATGGAGGGTTTGGAGTGGACCTGCTTATTGAAAACTACAAACACAGATCCCAAAGAAGTTTGTTGCTTTTTTGAATTCTTTAAAATTTTATTTTATTGTGGAAAGACAGTGTTTGTTTTAATATCTTTTAATGCTTTCATGCTTCAAGATAATAATTAGGAATGAAAAATATAGACCAGAAAAACCATACAAATTGTACTAAAATTCAATTCCTCCCAATAAACTGGTAAGTGACAGAGGGAAAGAATACCAGGCCTACCCTTTCACCTTTTATCTGTGGCTTCCTGGTTCTCCTGTATTTTCTTTAGAAAGCCCAAACTAAATGAGAGACAGAAACTAGAGTTAAAAATATGTTATTTATATGCTTGAAGGCCTTTCTCTGGTCATAGTGGGCCGCTATCACCTCAAACTTTAATAAGAGGTGTGTAACTAGCATTTATTGAGTACTTCTTGTGCGCTATACCTGTAATAAATATCTGTATTATTTAATCCTTTCAAATTCCTATATGGTAGACAAAATTATGTTTTCATTTGATAGGTGAGGACACTGAGGAACAAAAAAGTTCAGAAACTTGCCCAAAGTCACACAACTGGTAAACTTTGGGGTCAGAATTTGAACCCCTGTAGTTTTATTTTTGATCTTGAGCTCTTTACCAACATGTAATATTTCCAAATGAAAGCAGGAAGGAAAAAAGGAGAGAAAGCAACGTAATGAATCGTGATAAAACAGCATGATAGATCAGAGAACTACTCTAAGATAGGCATGATGAATTGGAAAACTGTGTTCAAAATAGCATTCCCAGTCACATAGTGCAATAGTCTGTGTAAAGTCAATGACCTGTCTCTTGGAATCTGTAACTAACCCATTCAAACAAGAATTGCAGTAGGGTCCTGAATGAGTGGAGTAGTAGGTACAGTAGGGGGGAGCAAGGGAAGAGAAAAGAAAAAGTAAAGCAATCGGTGCTTGTTTACTCATCACACTTCCTAATTCCATTGAATTCCATTCCAAAGTTAAGATATGAAAATATGGATTAATGTACAAGATTAATGCCGAATTTTTTACTATTTGATAAATTTTAAATTGCATGCCACATGTAACGTTTTACCTCAAAGGAAATCATATAAAGTCAGTATATTCCTACATGTTAGTCTCTTTCTCTAAACTCAGTTGAAAGATTCAACAAAGTTTTATCCAAGTGCTCTCTTGGGTGCAATTGTAACTTTTATTTGATTCAATATTAGAATTAATAGAACTGATAGTTTAATATTGACTGAAAAATATAATTCTATGTTGTATATCTCAGTCTTCATGTTTAAAGACTGGAAAATTAAACTTTCTGAACATCAGAATCACTAAAGAGGTTACACACACATTTAGGGCGCAAAGAACTTCCTGCTCTGGAGAAGGTTTTGTACGGGTCAATTTTTTTCCTTTTTCTTTTTTGGTAAAAATTTCGTCGTGATGTGAATTTTAGGCATATGTTTCCATACAACGTTTCTTTTGTGCAATATGTTTTGTATGTTTAATTCTAGTAAGTAACCATTCAGACTTTTTCCACATATCTAGTTGTTTTCCAAGTATATAGTTTTAACTACTTTTATATAAGCGCAGGGGAAAAATGTTATGACTGGGACGAATTAGGTAAATTTCCCTCCATCCCATCCCAGGATATTTTTTTCCCAAGGAGAACAGAGCAGGCCATCATTACTGTAAATTATCCCTACCACTATCATTGGTAGTGTTTCTAGAATAGCATGCATTTAAAAATCACTACAAATATGAATTAATTCTGAAGTAAGAACATTTCATAGACAAATACGTATTGCATCATATTATGATCATACATGATGTTTAATCTAAAAAACATGGAGGAACAATTATGCTTTCAAAGTACTTGGTGGATTTAGCCAGATTTTATTTAAATTTAAAAAAAAAACACGTAGGTTAGTAAACACTTAATCCTTACAACATTTTCAGAATATAAAAGTTTCTGTAAGCTACCGTCTAGCTATGATTCATAGCAAAAAAATCATGTAATAATATGAGACTTTGGCAAATGTCTGAATAATTAAATACATATAAAATGGGGAAACTATTTTTCCTAGGCATATTCATTATAATAAAGAAAATAAATGTGTTTCTGTATCTTAAGGATTAAACTGTCAACTACAAATCCAGTATAGTGTCACATAAATGTTTGCTCAAACAATGTTTTGTGTAAATGATTTTGATATGTTGATTGAAGATTTTATTCTATTGTTTATTTTTTGAAGAAGAAGATTGGCCATGAGCTAACATCTCTGCCCACCTTCCTCTATTTTATATGTGGGACACTTGCTACAGCATGGCTTGGCAAGTGGTGCATAGGTCTGTGCCAGGCATGCAGATCCGTGAACCCCAGGCTACCGAAGAGGAGCACATGGACTTAACCATTATGCCACCAGGCCGGCCCCATGAAGATTTTAGTTTTCGAGACTAACTTTGCATGATGAAGGGTACATACCTTTATTTCATAATGTATGAGAAAACTGGAAAAGATTGTGTGACAGGAGAGAAAATTATAAAAATCTTCAAATAAAATTGTAAGATACACTATGTGTAGGGAAGTTGATTGTATTCTTTATTGCCAAAATATGACTTTTAAATTAATGTAGAAAAATCAACCCATCTCAAGTCAAGTAGCCTAGGGATGAGAATTAATAGAATCAGGGCAGATAAGGAAATCAAAGAATACAGAAAACAAACACATGAGGTACAATCAGAATGAGGGGGAAAGTTGCTGTAAAAAGTGTTCTTAATCATTTGTGGGTTTTGAACCATCAGACAACACGGTGAGAGCTAGGGCTTTATCCATGAAAATACCCATAATACCCAGACCCTCAAAAGTTCTGCAAAACTGCAAATGTCGGCATTATTTCTAGACACTAGTGAGCTTCATGAAAGCAGTCCATATTCTCTAGGTTAGGAATTCACAGTCCAGATCAAGGATTGAGATCTGGGTTGAGAGTTGGATGTTAAACACTAAGGAAGCTAAACCGTGTAGAAGATAGGAGTGTGCAATATGATCGTTTTATAATCGAGAGCCCAAGCTGACAAAACCCATCCAGATGGCTTAGGGATCGTGATTATACAGATTTTATTGCCTTGACGATCGATGGTCCAGTAAAAGCTGTGATGCTAAGGCCAATGGCTTTGACTCACTATTTAGATTACAAAGGCTGGTTAATTAAATCAAGTTCATCAAAAAATTTGCAGGAGATTGAAATGATAGCTCCAGGACCCATTGGCAGAACTATGTGGCTCTTAGAGAGAGAGAGAGGCTTGCTGCCTAGTACATGCCAGTCACATTAGGAAATGAAATGCACAAAGGAACTCTGGAATCCAGAGGTCAGTATCACGGGATGCAAGCCAAGCCTCTTCCCCACCTTAGGCAAAGCAGTAAAGGACCTATTGGTCCAAAGCAAGCACCCTCCAAGACCTTCTGGTCAGTATCCAGATTGCTTACCCTAAAGGAGGCTCCTGTGAGCTAGTCAGGTGCAAGCGCTCTCCTTTGTTGTAGCTATTGCTCTTACTGTGTACAGCCTGGATAATAGGGTTGCTAGTGGACCCCTCAGGCCTAACGTTGGCCCAGGAAAGACTGGAACAAAATCAGCCAGGTGCACAACTGCACCACAGGATGGCTGAGTGCTAGATTCTGGCAGGTCCTGTTAGAAAGGCTTCGGCCAGTGTGCCATGGCATGTGGATTCTGACCCAGTGCTCACATCCTTCTCCATTTAATGATGCCAATAGAAGCCATGCTTAAACGAGTCACTCTCTCCTTACACCATGCCCCAAATTACATCCCAGGCAGAATGGCCCCCTCAATGTAACCAAACTAGACCCATCCGGCTGGCGGGTTTGTGCTGTGATGATCCTACTATGGTCTTAATGAGGGCAATCACCAGATTGTAAAGCTACTTCGACTGAAATAGAGTCTGGGCCAAAGCTTAATTAAAGGAGTTTATTTGATAATCAAAGTGAGGAATTTGAATCCCAGGAAACAATCCAACAGGGTATTCTAAGAAACTGCCCCAAGGTCTACAGGTTTGATGTAGTTTACATACTTTTTAACAAAGCGGTGTACGTGCAGGAAAGGGCTTACACATCTAATAGTCGTGTAGTTCAAGGACAACAAGAACAAGAGCTTTTTGGCTATTCATCAAACAAGGCTTGGAGTGATGGTTTTATCTGTGTGTGGAAGGAGGCAAGGACCAGGATCATTACTTTTTCCCCTCAATTTCTAAGAAATGCAGCTGGGAGACGTGAGAGCGAGGTGTCCATTATCTCTTCCTGTTGCTGATTCATCCTGCTGGTGTCTTCAGTCCTGAGACGAGGGGTTGCAAGGTCATTCCAACAAAGGCTTAGGATGGCCTGCATGGCTGCTTCACAACATAGCATGGATTTTCAGTGTACTGATTTTAAGCCTATGCAGCTTGCTTGCTGGATTCGCCTGTGAGACCAGAGAGAGGGCTCCCAGTTTCGTTCACACCACCATCCACAAAATGTCCCTACAATTAGGCCATCATTGTGCCCAGAACCTACTTGCATTACGGATAGAGTCTCCACAAAACTTGGTCACACATATAGTGCACTCCTTTGCAAGGTGCACCTCTGATGGTGTGATGGAGCTCTCTGAGATCTGCTCAGCTAGCAGTAGAGACCACACATGTAATTGCATCCTGAGCCTCTAACATGTATACTCAGAATTTATCACCAGCCAGCCACTCCTACCTTTCTATGAGTCTCCACCTGGGAAGGCCACCCTCTCCCTGGCTGGCCACCATCACCCCTAAGTGTGATAATGCCTCAGACAACCTCTCCCCAGCCTGAGAGTTCATCGGAGATGACTGAACGTCAGAGGTGAGGTCACAACTGAAGGGGCAACAAGGGAGGTAACGTGCCCCGACCTCACTGGACATTGGGATTCTGCCTCCCCCAACCCTAGCTCTCCCTGCACCAGGAGGGAGATGAATGTCAACTTGGAGAACAAGTTGCAAAAATGCCTCCAGTTGATGGACCCTGCGAACTTTCTAGAATACGATTTCTCTGAATAGCTAACTGCCTGCCTTGTGAACCCTGTCTCTGTCAAAACATTTGCAAAACCTTGAGTAAGTTCCCTGCTGACGCCTGACAGCATTAGGTATCATTTCACATTTACGGCTAGCCAAACCATTTATTCTAAACCACACCAGCCACAATGAGGCACTTGCTAGCAATACCCCCAGCATGACCTGCTTAGAGCCAAAGGTTAGGGACCTTTTGCTCCTGTGGTTTCTGCTCAGTGTACTAGATTACAGCTTTTGCTTTCCACCTGATGCATCTGTGACAGACTCCACTCCCCTCATTATTCCCACCACCAGTGCCAGCACCTTCTCCATATCCAAAATTACCAGTAAGTGGTCCAGATTTGACAGATAAAATACATTCATATGAAACTCCAAGATAGCAGCCCAGGCCTTACAAGTATGTGATGTTGGATCTGTCACCAAGAAGGGCCAGACCTACAGCCCCATGCCACCATCTATCCTGTCACTCTTCCTAGTGATCAGCTCCTTGTGCTAATTGCCCCCCAAAACACCACAAGCCTCATTCAAGCTTACCAAAACCCTTCTCTTTTTGGTTTGGATTGACCAATCTTGGCCTCAGCCGGGAACCCCAAAGCGCTCCACCCAATGACCCTAATAAAGGCACATATCCCAGGTCTATTGCTCTGTGTGGCCCCTGAAGTCATGCGATATACCTCCTTCAGGTCCTGTGAGTAATACTCCATGTCACTTTCCCTTGAGATCTTTTGCTGAAACTTGGCTCACCATCTGACACCCCAAGGCTCTACTTACTAAACGTTACTTTAACAAAGTCACAATAAGGAGCCTGGGGCCTTTCTACATGCTTCTCTCCTAGTTCTTCTCATGGCTGACTTCTTATCCTTCAGATCTCAGTTTAAATATTATTTCCTCAAGCTCTTTCACCATTGTATTTCAATTAGAACCTTTACCTCATTGCTCTTTCCAGATATAGTTTTTAATCAAATTACTTCATTTTAATCCATCGTAGTACTTATCATAATTTATTAACTTGTTTTGTTCTCTATTGTTTGTCCCCCTGAACATCCATATCTTGTTTATGATTATGTCTTCAGTAATGTGGCACAATGATCTGCAAAGAGTAAACTCACAATTACTATCTGTTAATTATAAAGAATGAGTGAATACACTCTCCATATTAGAACTACGAAAGACTTCAAAATATCTTCTGTATTATAACTCTACCTTCAGGCATCTTCTGGGATTTTTAAAAGAAAAAAAGAATTTAGAACTAGAGGTCTGGAATTTTAGTAATTTCTGCCAATGAATTATACAGTGAAGAAAGGAACTGACATCTATTTGAAATGTGAAATAATAGTCCTCATTTGTCATCGTCTTGGGTATTCATATTCATGTATTTGTAACTGAAAGATTTTACAGAAAGGCAATAAATGGTTCACCAGAAGTCATCATTATAAAATCATATATTTAAAGCAGTTAGAACACACTTCGAATTATTTTAGCTTTAAGATATACAGATGAATTAAGCCAGATTTTTTTAAGTTGTTAATTTAATGAAAGTAGAAACAATATGAAAACATCCCAGCAATAAAACTATGCACATGATCCTTCCAGGGCGCCTTTCTGCTAGCTGCCTGTTCCACAGATCCTTCTCCACTATGTTCAAACCCTTTTTTCCCCTCTCTCTGATCTGTCTAAATGAAGAATTCTTTCAGCTTCTCAAGGACAAGTAGGCTTGTGACCTTAAAAACCAAATAGAAACAACAACAGCACCCACACGTTGGGAGTCTAGCAAGTAACGCAGCAGATGACAAACACAGATGGAAATTTTGCTGCTTTCCTGGGATCTGTGCATTCTAGATGTTTAGAGACACCTTCTCTTCCCTCCCCCTCTCTCACAGTTCTTGTCAGTTGTTGCCTAGCAAAGAGGAAAGAAAGATTGATCAATTTTCTTCGTTATCCCTTGTGCACTTTAAGGGAGCTAAATATGATTTTCAGACACTATGCTTTAAGGAACTGACTACTAAAAAATAAATAAGATTGTTTTTGGCATCTACTTTCCAAGAGATTAAATGGCAATGGAAGCCTTTGTGGCCTTGTCAGACTGACCTGCAGGTACCGATATTAATCCAACTTTCTGCCTTGGCTGTCCCAATTGTGAGGTGATTAAACTGAAGGATTAAAGCAACATTCCTTTGGAAATTTGCTTTAAGAATCAGGTAGCTAGGGATCATTGAATCCTTGAAGTTTAAAATTAGAGAGAGCCCCCAAAAAAGCAATGACCACAACTACAATAAAACAGTGAAAAAAAGAGGTCATATTTACAAAATCCAGAATTTCCTTTACTCTGTGATATATTTTTCTCTTTTCTCTCGATAAGAGAGTGGGTGGGAAGGGGAGCGTGTGCATGTGTGTGTGTGTGTGTGTGTGTGTGTTTTGGAGGTGGGGAGGTAGGCAAAAGAGAAAAAGAACCAGAACACGTACTTACAGGGTTTAGAGTGGCTTGTCTATCATCTACTTCTGCCAATTTCTGAGATAAGACTGAAAGTTTACAATCAAGAGAAAATATAGTAAAAGGAGAAATAGTGCAAGATTGTGATTAATCCTCTTACTACTTACTTTTATCTATATTATCATACTCACTATCTTTTCAATTTAAAGCTGTTGAATTATAGAAAAAAACTATTAAGTTTTGCCTAATATTCAGCTCCTTGTGACTTTATATTTCTCAGTGTTTAAAATTAAGTCCTTTGCATGAGTTGTCTGGAGTCTAACCCAGCAAGAGACACATTTATTAGTATGTTTTATTGCTTGAACTCATGAAAGTTTCCATGTTGTTTCCACTTTTCCAGCTCTTAAGTCTAATCACCTTAACTTTGGAGAGTCTATCAAATTCCATCTGTTAGTTGATTCCTACCCTGGGAATCACATTAAGCTGCTAAATACAAAATCCATCTGCAGCAAACAGGAGTTTTTAGCAACCAGTAACTTTCAACATGATTACCATTCCAGTATTTTATGTGTTCTTTCTTATCCAGGTCTTAAAGGTACAAGAAAAGGTGACTTCCATGCTCCTGACTTCCTTGGGCTTGTCTTAAGAGATGTTAATTAAGCATGTCCACTGCAGCATCTGGAGCAATTGTACATCAAATGTCATGTACTTACTTCATATATTTTAGGGCAGGGGCATAAAGTACAGATTAAAATGAGCTTTCTTGTGAGGTGATTACCTCCTGATTATTTATTTGTTTATTTTTGTGAGGAAGATGGTCCCTGAGCTAACGTCCATGCCAATCTTCCTCTACTTTGTGTATGGGACACCACAACAGCATAGCCTGATGAGAGGTGTGTAGGTCCACGCCTGGGATATGAACCAGCGAAGCCCGGGCCACCAAAGCAGAGTGCATGAGCTCAACCACAATGCCACAGGGCTGGCTCCCTATTCTTTACTTTTAATCATGTTTTCCATGCTGTTTACAAACACCACTGGCTACAGATAGATCGTCTGCCCTCAAATGGCTAAGCTCTGGCTCTTTTACTTTTATTCCCTTCTGCAGTTTGCCCTATGCTCTGTATGGTTTAGATTCTAAGATACAGCTGTACAGTTTAACAAGCTGCAGAATTCTACCAGGTGAACATCAGGATGTCAGCTACAACTTTTTTAGTATTAGAGGACACAATCTATCTTCCAATAAAACAAAAGCTAAATAACTTACAAAGGGTGCAACTCTTAGAACTTCCAAATTTCACAATAAAATAACAGATACTTTCTTTTCAAGAGATGAAAAATGTATGATGAATTTGCTTGAGTGTATAATAAACTTTTCCTGGGCATAAGCAACATGATATTTCATAAGAATAAGAGCCAGAAAAGAATATGGCACACCGATTATTTGAGTCAAGTGAGACTATTGGTCAAGTACATGAATATGACCATACTTACCAGCAATATGTAAATAGATGAGAGCAGTATAAAGTATCTATATAGAATGCACACTGGATCCCAACCACATGAAATACAAAGGAGCTTACCACTCTCTACAGGAGAGCTTAGAGTACATTTCTAAAGTCTTAATTCCTGAGAATAATGACCTCCTCCACATCTTTGCCCTCCTCTACACCCAAAACCCAGTGGGTTCTGGTTCTTCAGAAGGGACCAAACATTTGGTTATGTGAAATTTTGCTTGATGAAAGCCCTTACAAGCTGTTGTTTCTTACCAATATCAGTGTAGTTACATCCCAGAGGGAATTTCTTTCCATTGGAATCAAGGCAGAATGTCCTAAGTTAGGGAGCTGGGTGTCAACAGAACACTGAATTTTGGTGACTTTCTCCCAGAGCTCCCATTAGACTGCAACCATTGTAATAAAACCCAGCCACAGTGACTACAAATCACTCTCTTTCCCCAAAGACTTCACAATAATATTAAATTATACACCATGTGTATAGGTTACACTAAGACATAAAACCTAGCTTCTCTTCTTCCCAGGTCAGTGTTCCAAATAAAATGACTAATATTGATCATATCTCACACTTATTCAATAGCATTCACTGTAGTGAAAATGCAGAGGACAAATCAAGGTAGAAAAAAAGTAAATTTGGGGTGCATTAGGAAGCCCATATAATTTAATTAAAGTAAAGGTAATAGCTGACAAATTATTTTGACTTAATGTATTCAAAACAGAAACCTGGGTTTCATTTTTTCACACGAGTGACCAAGCCCTGTCCATATTACCTCCTTAAGAAATGCATATGGTAAGAGAGAGGAATCTTGCCTATTGATAGACAATTCAGTCAATAGTTCATCCTTTCTCCACATATTTAGAATACTATTTTTGTCTTAAAACAAGTTCCAAAAGCTTTATTTTCTAACTTTTTTTGTTTTTCTCCAGCAGTCTACTTGTGCCAAACACCTCACCAATTTTAATTGCTACAACTTATGATACACTGTCTTCTCCATCTCCTCATTCTTTTTCACCTCAAAATGTTGTTTGCTAATCTACAGTTTTTCTTCTTGCATGTAAATTTTAGGATTAGCTTGTCAAGTGCTGAAAAAAATGCTGTTGCAATTTTGATAAGAATTTCATGGAATTTATTGATCAACTTGGCAGAAGGGTTGAACTTATTCTTCATGAGTCTTCTCATCTATGTGTGTGTATATATATATATATATATATATATATCTTCTCATATCACAAAATTCAGTAGCTCATGAAGTCTCATATCTTTTAGCAACATTTTAATTTTTTTCATAATGGTACCATACAACTTTGTTAAATATATTTCTCAGTATCTATTTTATTTTCATTATATTTCCAATTGGTTATTGCTGGTAAAAAATAATGTTACTGAATGTTGTATATTGATCTTGTGTCCACCGGCCTTTCCTAGATTTTGCATGTGGACAATCACACCATCTACAAATGATGATAGTTTTATGTTTTTCTTTTCAAATCAAATTCTTATTAGTTCTTTTGTCTTTTTGCTTTGGCTAAAATCAATCATAGAAGTTGAATAGGAATGACAATATTTCTTATCTTTCCTAAATAAGTATGATGTTTGCTGTAGATTTTGGTAGATAACATTATTTCATCAAATAATTTCTTTCATTTTAAATTTCTAATAGTTTCTTTAAAAAATCTTAAATAGGCATTGACTTCTCTGCATTTATTTAGAAAATCATATAGTATTTTTCTTTCATAAGTTTATGTAGTTAATTACACTGATTTTTCTTAGATTAAACCACTTTACTTCCTGTAAACCCATTTGATAACTAATAATTTTAAAATACATTGATATATTTGGTATGGCAATTTTTAACTTAATATTTTGCATATATGTTCATAAGAGCAATTGGCCTATACCTTTTATTTCCTGTAATTGTCCAATTTTACTATGAAATATTACTAGTCTTGGAAAATAGATAAAGAGGATAAACTCCTCTAATTATTTTCTGTTAGAGTTTTTTCTGGAATCGTGTTCAGCAATCTATGTATATTTAGAAATTTCATTTCCTCTAAGATTTTAAATATATTGGCTAAAAGTGGCTTATGATATTCTCTTTGGAATTCAAAAAATAATCTCTACTACATCCACAGTTATCTCCTTCTCCATATAGATGTGTGTATATGTGTATAAATACATGTGTATATACAAGTATATTTGTGTATGTATATGTTGTTACTTCTCTTCATCTTTATCTTCTTTATATCTTTTCTTTATTTCTCACTTTCATCATTCTTTAGTCTTACACTACTATTCTTTTTCTAACTTAAGTAGGACATACAGATTATTAATATTTTGTTTTTTTACTTCATAAACATGGATTTAATCTATATATTTCCTTCTTATTATTTTAGCTGATACCCCCAATGTTTTCATTTTTCTAAATTAGTTCAAAATAATTGGTATTTTTAATTATAATTTCTTTTTTAACCTATAATTATTTTTATAAATACATATTTTAGTTTCTACATATATTGAAAGGTGGTTTGGCTATACTTCTGAAATTTAATTCAATTTTATTTTTCTCAGAGAAAGTCTGGCATGTTAGCAGGCTTCTTCTCAAGGCTTATTATTTATGTTTAAATCTGTCATTTTGTAACTTTTTGATCCTCAATGAACTTGAGAGTGACAGCACATTGTCTTGTGTATCTAGAGTAAAATATCCCCAACAAAGGGATTACATCAAAATCCCATTGGGAAGCATTGTCCTTCACTTATCAAATAGCTCGTGAATTCAGCATAACAGCCTTAGATGATTAAGAGCCGCACTTTAGGGGTGGCCTGGTGGTATAGGTGATTAAGTTCATGCACTCTACTTTGGTGGTCCAGGGCTCGAAGGTTTGGATCCCAGGTGTGGACCTATACACTGCTCATCAAGCCATGTTGTGGCAGCATCCCACGTACAAACTAGAGGAAGATTGGCACAGATGTTAGCCCAGCGATAATCTTCCTCAAGCAAAAATTTGAAGATTGGCAATAGATGTTAGCTCAGGGCAAATCTTCCTCACCAAAAAAAAGAGCTCCATTTGTAGCCACAGAACACTGGAAATGTCAAAATGAGATGTGTTGAACATGTAAAATACACAACAGACATTCATTCTCATTAATATTTTAAAATATTGTCTATGTCACAATGATATACTGGATACATTACAGTAAACAAATATATTTTTTAAATAACTGTATATGCTTCTTTTTACTTTTCTATGGGCAGCTACTGGACAATTTAAATTACATATGTGATTTTCATTGGCTATTGGTCGGTGCTGATTTAGAAAGAATCTGAAGCTCTGTTGTCTTCTTAGCAGCTGTAACTTTAAGGATAAGGCTGCCAATATTCTTCAGAGATCAGAGTTTTCGATCAAAATGGCCAACCAGCTCTTGCATGGCAGGTCTAGTTGGGTGCTGGAAAGGCCTCTGTGGGAAAAAGAAATTTCCCAAGCTTGAGACAGAGGCAATCTACCAAGTGTTGGTTTATAGTAACAGTATTTCCTATTCCAAATAATAACATATATTAGAAGAAAAAAAACAGTTTGTTGATAATAGAGGAAAGAGTCTTTTGATTGCTAGTAACTACGATGAACAAACCTCTATTCTAGTAAATATCATGATGGACATGCAGTGGAGAAAAATATAAAGTTAGTGCTAACTTACTTGGGGTTCAATGTGGGTAGGTTCCTTTTTTAAGTTTTTTACATGCCTGAATCTCTGAGCTTCTGTAGGGAAGAATATCTGCTCTTGTTACGCTTTGCTATATGTAAATTGACTTGCTTAGGTACTTTGGATATAATGAGAAATCAAATGTAATGGTGGCATATGTCAACTTCCGACCACAGCACAAATTCACCAACCTATACGATCAGGAATTATTCTTGAGACGTGGGGAATATCATCTGGATGTGGACATATGAAAGGAGGTTTCTGCTTTTGCTGATTGTTACTTCTAGTAAAAGAAAAGAAAGGGTGAGGCCCTAGGAGTCCCAGAGGATAGAGGTGGTAGGGAATACAGGAGAGTCTTTTACTCCAAGTACGCGTCTTGGAAGAAGTTGTGAAGGAAGTGCGGTGGCGGCCAGGCTTTCAGGCCACGATTGTAGTTTGAAGGAGCTAATGGTAACTGTAGTAGAATTGCAAGGTGGTGAGCTTTCCCAACTGCATGTCACACTGTAGACTCATATATGGATGGTCACCTCTAAAGTTATCTCTCTTTGAGTTTTCTGCTTTCGTAAATATGTTTAATATTCAAAGTTAGCTGCTCCTGGACTCTACTGTTTTTATCTTCAAGTGAAGGAAAAAAAAGTATCATCTATTGGCAGAAGATTCATGGATTCCCCAAAAGTCATATTTCATACATTTTCAAGTCATCCTATTAAAGAAATTTAGAATATTTGAATTGAGCAGAAACTTTGAGATCTTTAAGAATATTAAATATAATTGAAAGCATTTTATTAATTACAGATGCTAAAATAGAACTTGTTTCAGTCAGCTCATAGAGTTGAAAAGAAAGTGTTTTCACACATTATTCACCTTGTGGAAAAGTGGATACATATTTTGAAATGAAGGTGGCGGTTCTCTTCTCCAAACCCTTGGCTTTATTTGATTGGAGCAAATTTTCAATTCAAATAAAAGAAGAATGAGATATGGCTATGTTCTCCACTGCCCTTTAGACTGGGTTGGGATTCAGGAGATAGGAATTGGAAATAAATATAACCAAAGTCTCATTCTCATCATTTATCATTGTGGAGGGACTGGAATCAATGTGAAGGTGCCACATGGTCTCAAATAATTAGTCAGTTATTGGAGGGGAAATTTTACAATTAGGCAAGATCAAAGTGTATAGATTTAATGTGGAAAGGTTTTTTTCCTTAGTCATAAATGACTGGTGGCATAAGAGGTTAGACTTTAGGATCTGGATCTTTTCTCACAAATGTCTTATAGACCAGAATTCAGATGGGTGGAGTTATCTACCTATTTCCATATTTCTAGAAATAACAAGTTGTAATGTGTAGGTCTTGGGGTCTAGCAGGAGGACTGATAAATCTATAACATTTAAAATATTAAGTACTTTATGCTTCAGTGTCTCTGTATTTTTTTATCCTTCCTCACTTTCATCATTGAAAAGCAACATGTCACTGCTATAGAGATATTTTATTTCACAAATTGACTATATATATAGTATTATATATATAACAGTATTACATATATATAGTATTACATACTATATATAGTATTATATATATAGTCAATTTTTGAATTAAATTATATGTGTACACACATAAAGATGACATATACATAGGCATACATATGATACAATTATATTAATGAAGACCAAAGGAACAAATGGATTTTTCTTTTCACAGAACTTATCATAGTGCTAATAGTGACAATGGCAATAGGAGAATGTCTCATGGAGAGCCTATAAACCAATCATATTTCATTTATGACAACCAGAATCATAAAACTTCAATTTTAAATAATAAATCAAATTGTTGACATTTTACCTAAATCAATACTCTTCTCATTTCAAAGAAAAAAACATGAATACTCCCTTAAATTAATATTAAATAACTTATTTCTTAAATAGAAACAAGAGCCACAATACAAAAGAAATGTCAAAATTGCTATATTTTACAATTGCCCTTATTTATTATGTCCTTATATTTCTGACTGCATTTTCTAATCTCATTAGATTCTGATTTTGAAATTTCATTGTAGGAGATGTATTGTTTCCATGTACTTGTTTTGAACAATTTGATGCATTTGAACCATTTTTTCTTTACCAAACTTTCAGACTAATTGGAGTCTACTTTAGACGTTCACAAGTAATATTTCATGCAAAAATGCAATTCAGTCAGGCAGCATTGTGGCTGTCACACTTAATGCTAAGCATTTAAATTGTCATATTTTATGTTTTAAAGGGACAAGTATATCTTGAGATTTACATTTTAACAACATTTTTATTACAGTTTTACTTTTAAAATCATGTTTCCTATAAATGAAAAGTATATTACAAAACACCAGAAACTTCCACTCATAAAATGTAGACCAGTGACATATTTATGTATCGAATATCTTATGTACCTATCTGATATATTGACATAGGATGGTGCTCTATGCCTAGGTTTTAATTTAAATGTTCTGTTCTTCTTCATTATTTTAATTACAAAACAGTCTCTTTTGCAAGTTAAATAATATATGGGCATATAAAGAAGTTAATGTTCTATCCCTACCTCAATCTATAGCCACTTTCACTCTCACACTTGGGGTAACCAATGTTAATCACTCAGTGAGCAGCTTTCCAGAAGGTTCTGCAATCTTTTAGGAAAAAGAATAATTTGGTACATTTCATGTTAATTAAAATAATGATTCATAAAGTTGAATAATACTTGCTGTGACCAATTATCACTGTAAAGTAGGTGCTAAACATTTGATACACTGCTGCAAAACAACTCAATCCAAATCTATTAGAGTTTTTCTTTTGAAGTGCAAAGGCTCCTAATCAGCTTAGAAGCTTGGAAGTTTTAAGCTGAACGGGGCCTTTTCAACTCAGCTTGTCCATCCTCTCACTTTTAAGCAGGAAAACACTTAGACTAGCCAATATAGATTAAACATGAGATTTAGATGTGGTTTGTTTGTTTTGTTTTATTTTTTCAAGGCTCTAGGTAAAAGATGCCCCAATCAATCTTACTACACCCAGGGGTGATCCTACCAACTCTAGCCAGACAATGATTAATTAACACAGTTCCCAAATATTTCCATGATATAATTCAATTTATATTTATTATTTTACTTTCTGAACATCCAGAGGAGATAGCAATAGCCATAATAACATAAAACTTGCAATTAACTATGGTTGACACTCAAAATGTTGAACAAACAGTGTGGCATGGAAAGTGATCAGACAAAATAAATACTAGAAGGTCACTGATCAATAAAAGGGAAGGACCATAAACAACCTGTATAGTCTTGCTCTTTTTGCATGTATCTCTACAGGAATAACAGCTTCTATGGAAGACGTTGACTGAAACTCTGCCTTAGCAGAGACATTTGCAAATGGCAGAAATCTTACTTAAAACAGAACAAGCAAAGATAAATTTTTATAGACTTATAAATCCTGAAATAGTGCTAGCTTCATATATGACTGAATTTGGGGATCAACCAATGTCATGAGGACTCAATCTCTCTCTGTCTGTCTCCAAGTCTTGCCCACCTCTGGAGTCTTGCTTAGACAGAGTCTCACAAAATGATGGGCGTCAGGTCACCTAGTTTTCACTGTCTATATCACTGACTTGGTAGGTTCTAGATAAAGAATGCCCAAATTTTGGTTTTCATTAGAATAGTATAGGTGTTTGTTTAATGCCTATTGTAAGCTTCCATAGAGATTTGGGGTCACTAGATCTTCGGTGAGGCTAGGGAATCTGAAACGTCAGCCCACCTTCCAGGTTCCTTTGATGCAGATGAACTAAGAGCATACTGCTCTAGAAATGGGCTTTGGTCTGTGCTATATATGTAGTGCTACTTCCATAGTGAGAGTTTCACACTTTTAAAAGCAGTATCATTTCTTTAAGTGGAATCTTTGTGGAACTCCCGTATATTAAAAAGAGAAAAACAGAGTCTCATTGATTGTATATTACACCTACCAATACATTAGAAGGGACATTTATGAACATTAGAACTGAACTTAGAATCAAAAGATAACTTAGAAATGTTTAAATTTAAAATCTTTCCTCTTTCAATGAGAAAACAGGCGTAATAATGTCACATGATTGCCCCAAAGTTGCACAGTGAGCTAGCTGTCAGAACAGGATCTCCAGTCCAATCTGCTAAATCCTACTTTGCCCGTCTCCTCATTCCTCATGATGCATAAATTCCCTCCACATGTATATATATATATATATACTGGATCTTGAGAAAATGAAGATCAGCAAGCAGATAATGCCATTCACTCTCCATTTTTCTTTTCAAATTGTGAAATATATGGGTGTAGAAGTCAAGCCAGGGGTCTGCTTTCAGTGGAAGGAAGAGAGGTGATATACCAGGAAATAAATGAACAAACAGGATAACTGAGGTCTGTAATCAGTTTTGTGGAGAAAATGAATACAGTGATGTGTTAAGAAAATAACTGAGGGCAGGCGATATTTAAATAGATTTAATTTTAGTTTACACATCTGTCTCCCCAGCTTGATAGGAAGCTCATTGATAGCAAGGACCAGAACACATTCATCTTTGTTTCCCTCAACTCTAGCATGCAGCCTCTAGAATATAACAA
This sequence comes from Equus quagga, assembly GCF_021613505.1. Taxonomy (NCBI): domain Eukaryota; kingdom Metazoa; phylum Chordata; class Mammalia; order Perissodactyla; family Equidae; genus Equus; species Equus quagga. The sequence continues at coordinate 111,047,470 of NC_060272.1, forward strand.
ATGGGTATAAACGTTTGTTGAATTTTTCTCTACGTATAACTGTTTTGCTCATAGTAATCAATATACTGAAGAGAATTTGACAATTCATATAAGAAGCACGTACTAATAAGTATAACTATCGATTTTTGGTCATCCTTTATAGCATTATTTCTAAACCATACAATGGCAATGCAAGAAAGGTGTTATATAGCTGCAGGCTTTAAGTGAGCGATTGGGTAAATGCTTTGAGACCATGGATCATTGGAAGAGAGAGTGTTTAACCTCAGGACCCTCTGACTCTACAGTTTTCATTTTATCCACTAAACCAAATTACTTCTCTTAAAGTGCTAGTCAAATGTCAATAGTCACCACCACTACCTGTGGTTCTGATATGTACTTGCCTCTAACCATAAAGGTAGGGATTTGTCTATGAGGATATAACCTATGTTGAGATCAACAGTGTTGTCTGAGGATGCCCACAACTCTCTATGCAGGACTATCTATCTCTATAGATAGACTATCTTATGTCTATACGTAGGACTACTGTATAGTTTCTCTTACAAAGTGGGACTTTTTAAGGGTAAAAGGAGGAGTTAAGATTAATTATGCTGTAACAATAAGAGTATAAATCAAGACTGTCTCAGGCAAAAGAGGAGCTATGGTCATCCCACTCAGAAAGAAACAACAGGGAGTTAAGCTTTTTGAAACCTTGAATGTTCATTTGCCTGCACTATTTCCTTCACTATTCATTTCAATGATGTGAAGCAGGTATGTTTATCTTCGTTTTATAGTTGAAGGGAGTGAGGCCCAAAACAGTTAGGTATGACAATAATTAATCAGTGAAAGAACTGATATTTGTGCAATAATCTATTAGACGCTGAAACATATCTTTATTTCAGTACCCAAAAAATAAGAATAAAACTGGTTTGGTCACTTATTATATTACATAGTGCAAAGAATATTAAGTTAATGAAGAATATGGAAGGGATGCTATTAGAACTGTACATTTTCATTATAAATGTGTTTCAACAGCTCAATGGTAGAGGAAGTGGAATGACGCTTCTCAAGCTTTGATAATAGTCAAATGGATTTTATAACCTCTTCTATAATAGTTCTCAAAAATTTAGGGTAAGGATTGATCTGTGTATCTTCTAAAAGCTCCCCAGAATTGATAACCACTAGTCTAAAAAAAATTAATAACAGTAAGGGAAACATGACATTTACATTCGTACCATATGTGTACCATCCTGAAAAATTCACCATCTTAAAAAACTTAGGTTTATATTTGTTTCAATAGTCTCAAAGAATTTGGATTTCATTCTTAGATTATGTACAAACATTCTCTAGTCCTATGATGGCTTTAGGAATGAGTAAACTGCTTTGATAGCAACTTAACCAGTCAAGACATTTGTGTCCAAGCCTCTCTAATATCAATGAAATTTACTCTATAGATTAACTGCGTGTGTATCAAAGAAGGCATCAACGTTTAATCAAGGGCCAAATGATTTCAGGCAATAAGGAAGGGAAGTAAAAGGACAGCATCTTCTTAGTTCTGCAAATGCCTTTAAGGTTTTGGATTCTGACATTCTAAGAGGTTAATAGCTGAGTAACAAAAATACCTAAAACCTAAACAACGACATTTATCATTTATGGAGGCCATATTATACGTCAGGCATAGTGCTAAGTACTTGCATACATTATCTCTAACTCTTGCAACAAACTTCCATTTTGAAAATGAGAAAAGTGGGACTGAGAGTGGTCATGTAAATTGCCCAAGGTCACACAGCTAGTAAACAGTGGATTTTGCCTTAAATTCATCTGACCGTTAATTTCCTTGCCCAACCCTACTCCCTCCATTCCAGACAGTTACCATTTCTTAAGCATTAATGACAATACATGTTGTTTATAGAACGTTAATATCTTTATAAAAATGCAGTGCTCTGAAATGTTGACAAAAGATTTTAAAAAACCCAAAATAGTTCACAGCTCTCTTTTCTGTTCAATAAAGATGATGCTGAAGTGTAATCCTCAGGATTTTGCCCCTGCTGGAAGTATAGGTAAGTTCTATCTGGTATTTGCTTATGCACTTCATTTTTGATCCACTTTTACATCCTGGGAAAATGATTATTTTTCAATTCCTTGTCTGTGATAATGAATATGTCCTAAAATTTGAAGGATAATTCCATCATAAGACATAAAGACACAGGCTAGTCAGATGTGGCTTCTTGGAGTCGAGAGACTATTCACACAATGGTCCGTAAGGTTTATATGTTTCTTTATGTTTCTTTCTTTCGGAATGTGTACTTTACTCAATGCCGTTAGACCATTCTTCCTCTGAGAGAACTACTCATTTTTTATCATTCTAAAATAGTTCTTATACGAGGTGATGAACAAATAAGTCTGTCTCACACATATACACACATATATACACATACACACATGCCTCTCGCATTTAATATCATGAAACACTTCTAGCATATTTCATCTCCATTTTCAGGAAAGCAAATCAAAACATTTCAATCCCTTGAGAAAATGTGATAACTGATAAAAAATACTCATTTTTTTAGTGGATTTTATGAAAACTAACTCAGAATCATTTCAAAATAATAATAGTTGCCAGTTATTGAGGACTTGACTCTTTACAAATGTTATATCATTTAGTTCTCTGACACCATCGAGAGTTACGTAGTATTGCTACGCAAGTTTTATAAGTGGTAAAAATGAGCCAGTGTATTTAATTAACTTGCTTTGTCTACATAGAATGCAAACTTGAACCAACGCTATTAAACACTATTATACACAGGTCTTCCAAAGTACAGAAATTATTTGATTGGTGACAAATGAAGGCAGTCACTCATTTTATAGATTGAAAGCCTTAAGTAATTGAGTCAGTGGCAAATTTGGAAATGAAATTCCTGAATTCCTCCATTTTCCCTGTCCAGAAAGATACAAATTATTTGGAAAGCACTGCAGTTTTAAACACCAAGTAAGTATAACGTAAATTTTCCCATGAAGTCTATTGCAGGATTAGACAAATTTGACAATATCGAATAAATACTTGGTATACAATTTATTTGATGACGGTAAATCTGACAGGCTACTCAGAAAGAGTATCATATCATGGGCTGATGCAAACATAATTATTTCTCTTTTCATGAGCAAAAATAATGATAAAAGTTGATGGCAAAAGAATCTGGGATCGATTGTCCTACCACAGAACTTTGTTATCAAAAATGCTGTGAAGGGGGCCAGCCCTGGGGCCTAGTGATTAAGTTTGCGTGCTCCACTGCAGGGACCCAGGGTTTCGCTGGTTCGGATCCTGGGCATGGACATGGCACCACTCGTCAGGCCACGTTGAGGCGGTGTCCCACATGCCACAACTAGAAGGACCTGCACCTAAGATACACAACTTTGTACCAGGGGGGATTTCCGGAGATAAAGCAGAAAAAAAAAAAACCCAACAATATTGGCCACAGTTGTTAGCTCAGGTGCCAATCTTTAAAAAAAAAAAAAAAGAAGGCCGTGAAGATAGTGCCCACAAAATTTATTCCTGGGCACGCTGATTGAGTAAGGACATTCATACGCTTCAGGGATTAAATCCATCAGTCCAAGGGGGCGTGGATAAAATGCGAATCCTTCTGCTAACGGCAAAGATGGTGATTGGTGGCATTCACACTTTTCTTAAATCAAACGCTGACATTAAAATAAGTGTATTTTCCCTTTAAGTTTTTCCTCTTGAGACATTGCTCATGAGGGGGAAAAGGCTGAACTGTTCTCTTAAAAGAAAACATACACTCAGTAAAAACTGAAAGTATATTCAAAATATAAGTTCTTTTCCAAGTTTAAAAGAATTTTCTTTCAGATCTCAGAATGAATACAAGGAAAGATCGTGGATTTATTACATATCATAAACATGCAAGGCCATGAAACAGTTGAAACACCAAGAAAATGTGCAACATTTTAACGTTAATGGTGAAATTTAAGGTTTAATGGTGAAATTTTTAAAAATGCTATGTTTCAAAGTTTGTACTGCTGTTCGTACTTTTCATAATTTCCTGCTATTGCTCCAGCTATAGTGACATATTTTCTTCAACAAAGACAGTCTATATAATACATGAAAATATATGCCATGTGTTTTAGAATGTACATAGTGCTGTAGCCGTAGAAGATCTGTCTTAAGATATTAATAGTCTTGTCGAGAAGACTAATATCAATAACTAGAGAAAAATAAAAAGCATATGACAAAATACTAAAACATGAGGTACACAGACTGTGTATGACAATATACTAGAGAGAAGAAAAGATTGTTAAGTGTTAGAATAGTCAGAGCATTATTCATGATATCTATAGGCTTCCTTCATATGTCACACATGAGTCTACAGCTTGCCACCTGAGTCAACTTAAGCAAGTTATTCATTTCTCTGGGTCTTAGTCTATCTCTTGAAGACATGTATTAATGCCAATATGACAGATTTTATTTTAAGGAGTAAGCAAATTGGTATAAATTGGAATATGCACTCAATACATACTTCTATGACGATGGTAGCATTTAGGTAAGTAGTGAAAGTTTGGAATATGGAAAGGGGCAGAATGGACAGTAGACAGTCAGGAAGATAATGTGTATTTTTAATATTTACTACTGAGAAAAAAATTTGGACTTGGCAAAGTGGAAACTGGAGGGTGTCAAAGCCCAACACAAATGAATTTAACTCTTAATGCTCATTATTACCAGTGTGCTTTCAAGCTATTAATTAGCCTTGCTGATCTTTGGTTTTCTCATCATGGAATACAGGGATAGGAATACCTACATCACAGGGATATTTTGAAGATCATCTGAAAAACACCAAAAATATCTGTTGTGTTCAGCAAAGCTGATTTATACATTAGGGGCAGTAGGCATACTGCCCAGGGCCCATAACACATTTAGGAGCCCCCCAAGGTTTTAATTTTATTTCTTCTAAAATCAGAAGAAAAAATCAACATAATAATAATAATAAATATATAATAATCATCCAACCAGAACTATATTCTTTTTTATACCAATGCAGTTATAAATGTAATTTTTAGAATTTTTCAGTGGAGAAAGGGCTCTGTGAAGGCAAAATGTCTAGGGCCCACAAAAGTCAGCACGTGGCCTGGTGTTCAGTTCTATGTTTGCCCTATTTACTTCTAGTCAACAGAAGAAGGATGGGCCAAGAGAATCACAGAAACACAGAGTGTGAGCTCTGATCCAACCATGCCTGAAACCCAACAGCCCCTCTCCTTGGACTTAAGTGAAAACATATTTTTCATTATTTAATCCAATTTTCATTGTGTTTTCTGCAACCCAAAGGATCCTAATAGATACAACTAATATTCATAAAGAGAGTCTGCTTTAATTATCACGAGTATAATTCAACATTTTACTTTCATCTTAACAAATAAAAATCAACAAACAAAAAATAGCTGTGTATGATTAAAATAATGCTTAGGAAACCTTGACCCTAGGAGCCCAGGGTCAACGAGGTTTTGCATTTAAAGTTATTCAGCTTAAATAGTTATTTCAAGCTTTACTCACTTTTTCTTCAAATATATGTGTGCACAGCTACATGATAAACAGGAAATTTTATTAACATTTCATAGCTGTTACTATTTAGTAGCACCTCAAATCTCCCAAGAGGTTCTTGCTCGCCAACCTGTCTACACCATCTTGATTCCTCCCTCACTTTTCTCTGTGACAGATCAGCCCCCTACATAGCATGCAGGTTCCCAGAGACAGCTCTTCTTTGGAGAATTTGCAGCATTGTTCTCCTTCATTGTCCAAATGCTGGAGTAGAGGGAAGACTGGTGCTGGGGAGGGGAAAGCTTAAGAGGCACCACAAGTAAGTATGCTTTAGCCTATTATAAACATGCAAGTAGAATCAAAGTTCAAGTATTACTGCCCATTCTTTTCTGAGGGCATTAGCTACAATCATTAAATGGCAATCATTCTGATTAGAGCTTAAATAGCACATCTACACTTCTTAACATATGCTTCTTTATAAATAGAGATTACAAATATCTATGAAAGATAATTAAGACTATGAAGCGAAAATAAGGGCTGCTCCTTAGCATAGCATTTTGTTTTGCTCTTTATTTCACTAGAGGGATTCAACTAGCAATACCACAATTATGCATAAGGAATTGTTACCCTGCCACTTAGCAAGGAGGTTGAACTGTCCACTGCCTCTGAAATTCGCACACTACTCTCTTTAAATGGGTTCTTAAGTAAAGTCAGTAAATCAATTGGCAAACTGCATATTTACAAGTTGATTTTTCTCCTCCACTTAAAAAAATGATTTTAAAGTCTGCCTTTCTCTGATAAGGAAAAAATCGGCATTCACTCAGTATGACTAAATGCTTTCTAATCTATCGATATCCAAGAGTAAGATCCATCCTCTAAAAGCACTGTGGCACAATAAATGCTTCTTTGTCTTAGAATTCATGTATAGAACATGACAGCAGAGACTCAGCTGAGACAGACCACTTTAATTTTTATTGATAATATGATCACAGGTGCATTTTTAATTATCTCACCGAATTGCTTTCTCCGTCAACTGTCACTACTCATTTCATGCAGCAAGCGTGTTGCCCTTATGACATTACAGAATACAATTTAGAGTCATTTAGGATGCTTGTAGATTGACAAGTGGCTTCACCTTTTGTGAGACTACAAGTAAAGGAGTCAATGGACTTAGAAAATTAGATGCCAATCATCTGCGTAACCTAGAGGTGAGAAGCAGCATGAGTAAGGTAATCAAGAATATGGAAGTTTTCAGCATTAGCTTATGGCTCCTGCTAAAGTCACCTTAGTCTACAGACAAATTAGGCAAAGGAAGTACTTGTTGGTGTTGGTTGACAGATGGGGAGAAAGACATGACATTTTGGTCTTTTCCTCTCTGTTAGAGGGCTTAGAGAATCCTCAACAATTGGTACTTACAGTGATGATACCCAGGAACAGAGGATACTCTGCACGCTCTGGGCCCAAGGACTCGGTGATAAATTTCCTTGGTTTATGACGTTACAGCAAAAGAAAAAAATAATGTTTATTTTTAATCATGCTATAATCCTGTCTGTGAAGATTTGCTTTCTGTTTGGTGTGTATAGGAACCACTCTCTTCTCTGAGGTTAAAAAACAAAAAACACACTAAAATTCTTTTATATTTTATTACATTTAAGTTATATTAGAAATATAACATTTTTAAAATGTTGTATTTTCTAAAAGTCCAAGTTATAGGTCTTCTGTGTTAAAAAAAAACAAATTATGGTCTTTACTGTCTTCTCTGGCTGACTAATTTTTCTACCCTTTTTTAAAACTAATGGCCAGTTACATTTTACATTAAAGAAAAGTATTTAAGCACTGGAAAAAAATAATGGGTTAAGAAAAGTCTAAATTATTTGTTTATTTTTATCTTTTTTTTTTTCCTGCTTTATCTCTCCAAACCCCCCACTGTACACAGTTGTATATATCTTAGTTGCAGGTCCTTCTAGTTGTGGGATGTGGGACATTGCCTCAATGTGGCCTGACGAACGGTGCCATGTCTGCGCCCAGGATCCGAACCCTGGGCCGGCGCAGCGGAGTGCGTGAACTTAACCACTCGGCCACAGAGCCGGCCCCGAAATGTCTAATTTAAATAACCCAGATGTCAATTAATAGGAAAATGAATCTCTAAAATGTGGTATATTCATATAAGAGAATACTATGCAGCAAAAAGAAAAAAAACAAACTTACTGGGACATATATTAACCTGGATGAATCTCAAAAACTTCATGTTGAATGAAAGAAGCCAGTCACAAAATTGTACATGATGTATGATTCCAGTTATATGAAGTTTAAGAACAAAGTTAAATCATGGTAACAGGATCAGCATAGGGGTTCTCTCAGGAAAGAGGAGTCATGTATTTTCAGGGAAGGAAGACAAAGGAACTTTCTTGGCATATGGAAATGTAATATATCTTGATCTGAGTGTGATTACATGGATATGTACATATGTAAAAATATGTTGAGCTGCACAATTAATATTCATGTATTTTGCTGAATGTAAACCATACTTCAATTAATAAAAAGCAGAAGAAATAACTTTCTGCTACGGTTAACATGAGTGAACATTCATTCATCTCTTGCATACATTAGTTCTTTAATTCTCACGACAATCCTATGAGAAAGACAACTTATTAGTCCCATTTTTAGATGAGAAACAAGCCACAAGGAAGATACAAAACTGTCCAAGGTTACATAGACAGTACGTCGTGCAACTAAGATCAGCACTCAAACAGTCCAATTCCAGAGCCACAGTCTTGACCACCAAGCTGTGCTGTTTCTCCCTATCAGGTCCCTATAGATCTGGTTTGAATTTATAGAGGAGCTTCATGTAATAGAAGACAACAGGATTGTGCAGAGAAGGAGATTCATTAGAAGCATCAAAGCAACGGAAATTGAGAGTAAAAATTATCAGTCAGTGGGTTTCTGGGCTTTAAATAATTTTCAGTTTATGAATTATACATATGGAGACGTAATGCTTTTAACTGTAAATATCACATTGTTCCCAAAACTGCATTCAAGATAAACTGTTTGCCTGTTACAGTTTTGAAAGATCAATGGATGTTAAAATGTGTCAAACAGCTGTCGTTTCAGGACGTCTCTCCCCAATTTTAAAATAATCTATACTACATTATCAGAACACGTTTACATGTCCTGAAAACAAACATGGGTGACAAAAACTGAAGCACAATCCATTATCCTAGACTTAATCTCTCAGCCTGATTTACAAAGTAGTAAAATATGGCGTTACAGCTATAAATGGAAATAGATTTTATATTTTAGGGTACTAAATTTGCTAAAATTCAGAAGAAATATTTTGGGATAAAAATAATATACACAAGTGCAGGTAGTTAAATAACTATGAACAAATCACCTCTAGATTTATTTGTACCATTCTTTTCTTTGTTAATTGTGTGCCTTGGAGTAGTCCATTATCTTATGCTAAATTTATGACAAACCCAGGTTCATTGGGCACTCCTTGGGATTCCTGTACCCGAAGTAACTGAACCTGGCACTTTCAGTTAATTCTCTTCATAATTTTGAGCACTTTGATTAGAGCATGGCTCATTCCCAATTTTTTCACTCTGAAGTCCCACATGTTTAGTCTATGTTTGTGTAATATTCATCCTATTTTCCTCCAAACTGCAATTTCCTCAGTTACTTCGCAGGTAATCTGATCTATTTAACAATGCAGTAAAAATGATCAAATAAGAGTTTGCTCAATTTTCTGCCATAATGCCACAAAATTTCCTTTCTCCTCCACCATCATTTTCTTCTTTCTTCCTCTGAAGTGGTGTCACTCTGGTGTAAGATTTATTTCCCGCCTTTACAGTGGGCCCATCTGATCCCTGCCTGTCCCTCTCAGTCAATGGGTTAGCCTTAAGTTGCTGTGCTAGATGTCCCACTTCCCTTTCTTTACCGGTTCCTTCCTATCAGCATTTATATCTGCTCAAATCTCTCCCACCTTTAAACTTTCCCTAGGATTTAAGTCACTATGTGACTTCTGTCATTTCATTTTGCTTTCCTTTCACAGAAAACCTACTTGAATATGTTGTCAATATTCCTTATCTTTACATCCTCAAACAAGGATCTATTATCAGTCTGGTACAATCTCTTTTTCCATCTCCTGATTTCACCGGAAATAATATTCCCAAGGCATCAATGTTCTCCTTATTGCTTCCGATGGACAGTTTTCATTTCTTATCTTCTGATTTTGGCATTGTTTCCTGCTTGTGGACAACTTCCTCCTTGAAATTTTTTCCTTGGTTTCAGACACAATACACTCCTGGGTTTTCTCCTGCATCTCTAGAGGCACCTCTTTAAGTTTTTTTTGCTACCTCCTTCTCAAACATTCAATTCTCAAATATTCGTATCCCTTTCATAAGCTTCAGAATCATATCTCCACCTGCCAACAGGCCCTTTCGGCACTGGAATCCACCTTCACCTGAATAACTTCCACTCATTCTCAGATCTCAGATTAAATACAGCTTGTCCCAAAAGGCATTCTCCAAGTCTGGATTACACATCCTCCATAAGCTCTCTTGAAATGTAATATCTCCCCTATTACAACACTTAACGTGTTGTATTGTGATTGCATGTTCTTTTGTCTGTCTGCCATTTTATTCTCCAGTTCCATAAAAGTAAAGATCATGTCTGCTTTTCTTTTCCAGATGTGTCTTCTATACTTATCACAGTGCCTTGCAAATTGCAGGTACTCAAAATGTCGAAAGATATTTGTCTTTTCTTATGCTGGTACTATATTATTTTAAGTATTACAGTTTAATAATAAAATAGGAAAATCAGTCTTGAATGAGGACTGATTTTCCTAATTCAAAAATATCTTAGGTTTTCACTTGTATTCCCAGATTTTCTTTAAAATAAATTTTCCAAGTCAATTAGCTAAACCTATTGAGATTCTGACTGGGAGCTCACTATATCTATAAACTAATTTAGACAACTGACATCTTCGGGATATAGTATTTAGTTTTCTCATTCAAGATTGCGTCTTTCCATTAATCTATGCCTTTTATGTCACGGTAACTGCGACATTTTCTTTGCATAGGTCTCACACATTTCTTGTTAATATTGTTAAAAAGTGTTTTATAGATTTTCTTGTTATTGTGAAAAGGATTTTTCATAACATTTACCAGTGAGATAGTTTGTATAGAGGTGATATGGTTTAGTGTTTAAGAACACAGGCTCGGAGCTAAACTTCTTGGACTTAAATCTAAGCTCCTTTACTTGCAAATTGAGTGACTTTAAGCAAATTACTTAACTTTCCTTTCTGTTAGTTTTTTCTTTTTCCTATAAAATGGTACGTAATACATGATTGTTGTGAAAATTAATCAATACATGTAAAGGGCTTAGAATAGTGCCTGGTACATAGGGAAGTGTTCAGTAATGTTAAGGATTATGAACCAGCAACTTTGCTCCTCTTTCTTACATCTTCTAGGTTTCGCAATACATTCTCTTGGATTGGGTAGTAAAAGTAATCCTATTATGTGGAACTAAAGATAACTTATCACATACCACACTTCTAATTACTGTTAAAGTTATTGCACTGGGCACAACTAGAGAAAATGATTTTACATAAAAGTATTAGAAGGTATCCTTCATTCATATCTGATTTTAATTGTGAATATCTCTAGGGTTTTACTGTTAAATATGCTTGTTGGTGCTTAGTTTGAGCATTTCCAGATGCTCATCCTGAGACAAAAAGGAGGCCAAGTAGTTTATTTCAAAGGTGAAGGAACCATAGTTAGGGATGTGGGGAAATGAGACAGGGTAGTGAAAGCATCCAAAGGATACGTCATCAAGAGAGTCAATGGATGGGCAACTGGAATTTAATCTTACTGGAGAAAATCCAACAGCCAGGGTAGAATACATCCCTCAGAGCTGTCCCATCAGAAAATGAAGGAGCTCATGTATTTACACACTGAGTTCTAGCAATCACTGCTAAAGGCCACTGCTGGGGTGGATACGCATTGAAGTGGTAAGGGCAAGCTGACACTGGCAAGGCATCAACTGGGTCTGCTGCAGTTATTTTGTGATGTATTTATCTATTCTTTTACATAGGTATGACAAACTATATAGCATATATTGTAATTATGCCTAGGACGTATTCCTTTATCCATAGGTTTTGTATCCTTTAAAAAAAAATCCTATCAGTTGAATGTTAGCAGATTTTCAACATTTATTGAAATGATTGGATATTTTTCTTAGCTGTACTACTGATGTTATGTATTAGATATATCAAACTATCTTTAAGTTATCCGCATAAAATATGATCCCCTAAAATTTTTCTTATTTTAATCTATTTTTAATGCAATTTACATGTATTTTATTTAGGATTTTAGCATCTAAAGTCCTAAGTAAAGAACATCTTTAGTTTTAATTTTTTTTGTCCTTAGAAAGGTCATATAAACTGTAATAAAATGCAGAAAATAGTTAAATATTATACAATATATTTGATACATTTTTATTATAGTATCAGTGTAACTTGGGCAAGTATTAAAGGAATATATATATATATATCTGCTTGTATGTACACATGTACATGCATATATATACACAAGCATATTTATAATGTATATAGCCCTATCTATAGATGAAGAATAACCTTCTTAAAATTCACAGCAATGCTATGTAGGACAACATAAGATCTAAATAGGCTCTGGGCTTGATACACTATGAAAGTGTGTAAAAGAAAAAAATCTTAGAATGAATTTTTATTCAAGATTAAGCAAATATATTACTGTAGTTTCTTTGACCCATAATCTAATAATATTTTCATTTGTTGAAACATAAATAAGAATATCTTTTAAATCTCATTATTTCCCAAAGTAATAAGCATTCATTGTATAAACATAGATTATTAAAAGAATATTGAAAACAGCCAATCCCAGCAGGAAAATTTCCCTCCACATTTATTGATATAATCGTGATTCTTTACAATGTATGCGGTTACATTTCCAGCTACACTTGTGTATAGACATGGTCCATTCATTTATAAAAGGGCTTTCTGCTTCGGTTTTATTTTAGGGTCAAAACTAACTGATACCAGAAACTGTCTCTAATAATGCCAAATATTCGATAATAAAAGTTTAGAGTCTTGATTGAGCTGATAACTAAAATGTACACATGCTCCATAAACTGGGAAAGAAGATGAGTCCTTACAAAATTGTTTGCTGTTCGTAGTGCCACTGAGCCTATTCCAACTCCTAGCGACCCTGTGTACAGCACAGCAGAGCCCTGCCGGGTCTTTCTGCACCATCCTCTCATCTTTTGGCGCTGTATCAGACAATGCTCCACTGCTGCTCTAGGGTTTTCACGGCCAGTTTTTTCAGAATTGGGTGGCCAGGTCCTTCTTTCTAGTCTTAGTCTGGAAACTCCACTGAAATCTGTCTACCATGGGTGACCCTGCTGCTATTTGAAATACCAGTGGCATAGCTTTCAGCATCACAGCAACTTGCAGTTGCTACAGTATGACGACCAACAGACAGGTGGTGTAGTTCTCTGACAGGGAAACAAACCTGGGGCCACAGCAGTGATGGCACTGAATCTTAACCACTAGGCCACTAGGGCTGGCTTACCAAAATAATATTTTGCAATTTAATAACATCTTAGCATTTTTTAGAAGTGGTTTTTCCATGAAGTATCTTTTTTAATATTATTTGACCACCACAACTCTATGAGGTAGATTTTCTTGCATTGTAATGTAAGTCAATCCCTGATTATTGTTATCTTTATTCTATAGAACAAATGAAGATACAGAAATATCATAGCCAGATTCACAGCCAGACCAGAATCTGGGTTTTCCAAGCCCAGGGTGCATTCTATTACACTATATTTCTCACCATTATCCTATGAGGCATTGCTCAACATCCTGTCCCTCTTTGGAATATAGGTACTGGTGCAGTAATTCTTTGGAAGCACCTCCACAGTTTAATGGATGGTGTGGATGGTGACATAAAATAACCTCTGCTGGCCTTCATTGAGAGACCTAATTAAACCCTTTATTTTGATGTCATACTTTGTAGTATATACTAAGATCTACTGCCTTTAGCTTGGCTCTCCCTCTCAGAAATATCTGGGAAGCAAGTGAAGAAATTTGCTTCTTTTCTCATACTCTTGGGCTCAGCTCATTTCCTGAGTTCAGAGGACAATGAAATTCCCAAAGCTAGATGAACTGCCAAACTGCTATTAGGTCTTTGAATATGCACAATGAACCAAGTATTTCCAGTGTCAAAAGTAAATGAGATACTAGTGTGAGTTGATTTAACTATCTGGTTAGTAGGATTTGATTTGCCAAATTCCTTATCTCTCCTATATTTTGCAAACATTGAAGAGCCTGTCTTGAAAATAGAATTGGCATTAAAGGCTCTTCTAGTTATTGCTGTTGTTATATTTTAATGACGCACTGTAACAGAGCCCTTACTATCATCCCCCTTCAACATGTACAGTATTGAGAGACTTTCACCCAAACTGCTAAATTAAAATCATAATCTTAATTACTCTATAATTAAAATAAGTGTACTCTCAAACAATTATATTTTTATTAACTTTGGTGGGAACATTTGTCCGCATGTCAAGTCAGTAGACAATTGATAGAAGCTGTTTCAGAAAAGGGTAGAAACACCGTCTAATTTATTAACACGTAATTACCAGTTATGCCTCATTGCCCAGATCCACACCCCCCAACACACACACATATACACACACTCACATATACAGTCACATTGCAATGGGCATTATCTACAATAACAGAAGCTTAAAGGGCTTGATTGCTTGAGTTTCATATCCGTTTCATCATGGCAGTGGACAAATTATTTAATTTCTGTGTGACACAATTTCATTATTTGCCAAATGGATATAATAATCCCTCCTATGTCTCAGGATTGGTATAATAAATGACATGAAAGATTTGGCATGGTACAAAGCACATAGCCAGCTCTCAATATGCTACATATTGTATCATGGTAACAATAAAGTTCATCCAGAAAGTGGCAGCATGATGGAGGGAAAACCCTGGAATAGGCACTATTTTGGCTGTGTCAGATATTAACCTTGACTTTCAACAAGAACTTTCACATGTCAGGGTCTCAGTTTTCTCATCTGTAAACTCAGCAAATTAATTTTCATGATTTAATGGGTCCCTTTCATTGCTAACATTCTGGATTTCTATATAATGAATAACACCTTCTGTTTTTCTGAGAGAATACTTCTCAGTTTTGCACATTCGAAGAGTGTTTTCATGAGTTTTAAGTGTCCATGAAGGAGTCAAGAAACAGTTTATTTACCAAGAAATGTTTAGTCTTCTAGCTCCTTCCTTACAGTAGTGCCTACCTTTGTCCACTTGTTTTAGTGGCACAGTTCTAGGATTTCAAATTAAAAGTAAAAGCAGGCTATTGGAGTAGCATTCCACAAGAAGAGAAGAGATTTTATTGCTTAAGATCCCTCCTATATTATGCAACCTTGTAAACCCAGCATGAATGTTGACATGAATGATGTATTGCACAAGTACAGGCGTCATAGATAGAGCTGTGACTTCTAAAGATCCAGAAAGATAAAAAGTAAATCCGTGTTGTAAATTAAATCCAGGTTATAAACTTGGACTCTACCTGCGGTTTAGTTTTGATTTGATAAATTATCATATCTCAGCTCAGAGACCTTTCCCCAGAGCCCTTCATTCTCGCTTCATTGACATTTCAGTAAACAGTATTTAAGAAGTGGATATGAAATCCTTTTCGTCTGGCCTTTAGTGGCAGGCAGATTTGCTGGGGAAAAAAAGAAAAACTTTAAACAACAAATACACTATGAGGGGAAATTATTTTGAGGTTGCAGAATTTTATATAAATATTTATTTGGACAAATTTAAATATACCTTTCAAGTTATCATTCAGGAACATTATGCCACTGATTTGAGCAGTAAGATGTTACACAAATAGAATAATGAATATGGGCACACTAAAATGTTGTGAGTAATTATATGATAGGAAATTGTCTTTGTGGTAAATACAGAATGATTAGAAAATTAGAACATATCTGTGTGCTTAATTTGAAAGTGTCCTTTATAAAAAAAAATCACACAATCACAATTAAAACAATACCTTCAGATCTATAAATACGTTTCTTTAAACTGTTTATACTTATATTCTGTCTGCATCTCTCTTTTTCTATCAATTGTCTTCTGAGCTTAAAAGAACAGGTATTGTAGCCATCATTGAAGACTTTGGGAAACAGAGCTAAATTCTTTCTCAAAGCAACTTAGTAAATCAATGATGAGCACAGACTAGATGAAAAATCCTGTTATTTCTCTTCTAGAGTACTTCAGGTCACTCAGATACTAGAGCATCATATATTTCTCATCATGCTGACAAAAACACTATGATGTAATCAAGACATGTGATATTACCCCTTTCTTAGTGGATGAAGAAACAGTTCTAAAGCTTGAATAACATGCTTAAATTTGTGTACGTTATAAGCAGCAATGGGAGATCATGAATTCTGGTTCTGTGCACTTTTCACTATACCAATCTATATTTTCTTATATATTCTGTTATTAGACAAAATTTTTAAAGATATGTTGGTTAAATTCTAATTCATCAAATGGAAATCTATTATTGTTATTAGAATCTTGACTTGACAATAGTGCATGTTGAGTTGTATTGGTATGTATAAAAAAACTCATTCATCTTCGAACATCTAAATTAAGACTATTTTTAGAGTGAGATTGGCTTTTTTTAAGTGGTACTCTTCTAAGTATCTCTTATCAGTGAATCAGACGGGTGTCTGGGCAAACACTATACACACCAGGCACTCAGAAAAACAGCTTAATCTTTTTCAGAGTATATAGGACCTTCCTCAGTCAAGAGACCTGAAAGAATACATTTAAACAAAACACCAATGCTGTTAGTTTTAATACTCTCTAGTGTACAGAATTCTTTGAATGAAAAACAATGCTTGATTTGTTTCTTTCATTTAACACTGTCTCATAAATAAAAGATGAGAGAGTAATGAATTATAGTTTGTAAATACTAGAGCCAAATAATAACTGCTGATTGCTAATATACTGCAATGAAAACTGACCCATACCAAGCAAAAGTGATACAATAGCAATAAGCATTTAGGAGAAAACTGTACATTAATAACAATTCTTGGCCTGTCACTTGAATATTAATTCTTATGTGCATAGCTTTTGTTTAAAAGAAATTTACAAAATTATTCTTTGAGTGGGGCTTCAAATACCTGTCCAAAACTCACTTTCCCTCCATTTCTCAGTTGCCTTCCCATTCCTGACATTTTTCAAATATCTTTCATTCCAGAGCTATTTTATAAAAAGAAATAAAATATTCACTACAACCATCCAAAATTAAACTGTAACTTCCTCTTCCAGCCATGATAGAGAAGGTGATACTGGGCCTGTCTTCCTGGTGTAAACAACAAAACTGCACAAATCATGTGAAACAAATGTTTCAGGCATATAATACTCAGTTCAGGACCATGACTTCTGAGGAAGAACAAAATGTGAGTTCTGTAGTTTCTTGGATTTCTTCCAGTGACCATTTTCCTGACAGCAGTAGAGGCAAGTAGAGCCTCAAAACACAGCAGCATCAGTAAGTTGAGAAGACGGATCCTAGAGTTTGGTGCTGCTAAGGTGGCTGACTTTGGTTGGTCACGGTATCGGATCAGAGAGAGCTCTGCATATGGCACCACTGAAGATTGCAGGACGGTTCACTATGGGCCCTGGTACTGTATATAAATAAACAGATCTTCACTACAGGAAATGCTAAATGAAGCTCATCCCAGTGAAGGAAAAGCATTCCAGCTGAAGACATGGATCTATAAAAAGATCTATATTTATGTGGATAAATATAGAAGACTATTGTTTCTCTGTTAGTTTCTTTAAAAGATTATTTAAAGTAAAAATAATTGTTTTTTTTTTTTTGAGGATTTTATCAGATGTAGAATTAAAACATTTGACCACAGCATAAAGGATGATGGTAAATGGATTGATAGTGCTTTATGGTACTTGTATTTTGTATAAAGTTGTTCAATATCAATTCTAAGTATGCACTGATAAATGGAGGATATATATTATAATCTCTAGAGCAGCCATTAACAAAGTACAAAGAACAGAAGGACTTCCTAAAAAGATATTTTGTAAATAAAATGCATTACTAAAAGATGTTCAGTTAACCAATCAAATGCAGGAGAAGAAAAGCAGAGCAACAAATAATTGAAAGGACAAAAAATGATAAATAATGAGGTAAAAAGTTTATGTCAAACTGTATGAGTAATTTCATAAAATGTGAATGGATTAAACATTCCTATTAATAGCCAAAGATTCTCAAATTGGACAAACAAGTATCACTTAAATGCATTCTGTCTTAACAGGATAACACCTTAAATGTAAAAACACAGATAGATTGAAAGTAAAAGAATGCAAAGATACCTTGTAAACAGTAAGTACAATCAGAAAAAATATCCTTCAAAACAAGGAGTATTACCAAATATAAAAGGGAAAACTTTACTCTCGATAAATAGTTAAATTTATCAGGAAAGCATAACAATCACAGATGCATATGCATCTAATAACAGTTTCTATTTTTCCAAAAAACAAAAACAGCCAGATTAAATGAGAAATAGACAATGCCTCAATAATTAGACTTTAACTTTTTTTCTCAGCATTTATAAAACAACTAGGCTCTCAAAAAATCAGTAAATATGTAAATGATGTTGATAATTGATGTATATAGAATGCTATGTTCAACAAGTGAACAGGAAATATTCACCAAAATAGATTGCATACTGCAAGATAAAGTAAAACTCCACACCTTACAAAAGACTGAATATTATGGGGTATATTTTCTGATGACAGTATAGCTGAATTATAAATGAATAAAAACAAGAAAGCAGATAAGACTCAAATATTTGGAAATAAAACAATATAATTCTAAATAACCTGTGGGTCAAAGAAAAAAATCACAAAGAAAATTAGAAATATTAAAGTGAACAAAGGTGAAGAATAAAACAACAAAAACAAAAACACACACAAAATAACTTGGTAGGATGCCTCTGAAACAGTGATTCATAGGGAGCGACAGGAAATCTTCTGTATTGCTGTTGGGAATATAAAATAATACAACTATTTTGAGTAACTCTTTGGCACCTACTTATGAAGTTAGACATTCACTGAGCATGTGATTCAGCAATTCCACAACTAGATCTCTAACCAAGAGAAATAAAAACATATGTTCACAAAAAGAATTATACAAGAATGCTTACAGTAGCTTTATTCATAATAACTCAAAACTGCAAACCCCAAATGTCCATCTGCAGAAGGATGGATAAACAGCTTGTGGTATATTCACGCAATATTTATTTTTAAAAAAGGAGCAAATTGATGATATGTAACAACACGTATGCATTCTAAAAACATTATGTTGAAGAGAAGAATCTATAGGCAAAAGAATGCACAATATATGATTCCATTTATACAACATTCTAGAATAGGCAAAACTATTCTATTCTGTGGTGATAGAAATTAGAATAGAGTTGTCTGTGATGGTGGAGATTGGCTGAAAAGGGGCTCAAGGGATCTTTCTGGTTGGTGGAAATATCCTGTCTTGATTGGAGCTTTAGTTATGCAGGTACATATATTCGGGAAAATTGATTAAATTATGTCCTGAGAGCTTTGTATTTCACTAAATGTAAATTGTTGCCTCAATTTAAATAAACAAAGACATTAAAAATAAAGTCAAAGGAGGGACTTGTGTGGTAGCTATTTTAAATATATCCTGCCAAATTTATCATTTTCCCCTAGACATTATTTTCTGAAAGTTGTTCTTATTCTAGTTAATAACTCTCAGGATTATTAGCATTGGGTTTTGTATAGACTGATTTTACTTCTGATACCTGTACAAATAAGGTCCTCTTTTATTTCTCTGCTTGTTAGATGTGTTGAAGCACATAAGACCTTTTAGATGAGATATGTAGGTTATGCTGTAGTAAAAAACTATAGCTAATAAAACTACTCATTATTGGCTTAATGAAACAAGACTTGTTTACCACGCTACACGTTCCACACATATCAAACGAGGGTGGGGGTTGGGCATTGTGGTCACATAGACATCCAGGGCCTAGATAGATGAGAGCTGCACCAGCTTGTGATGCTGCCCTATCAGTACCTGCCTTCCAGGGTCACAGAGGGGAAGAGAGGCTATGGAGATCTTATCCCTTGTTCCAGAGATAATACATGCCATTTCAATTCACAGCTCACGCATTATAATTAGCTACACAACCCTAGCATAACTACAGGGGAGACTGAGAAATGTAGAGCAGGACGTGGAAATTTGCTGAGGGCTACTATCTCTGCTACAATTATCATGGTTAACTCAACTGCTTTGGTAATTACTGCATAAGAATCAATGAGGCTACAAGAGCATCAAATCTAGGGATCTTGTGGCAGGACTATGATAGAGTTGAAAACTAAGGCAGAGTATAGTCTGAGGCTTTTTCTAAAATTTACAGACATTCCTAATGGGACAAACTTTTGCTTTTCTGCAAACTTATTTTATTTTAAAATTTGTGATCTATATTTTTATATATTCAAGATGTTTTAAAATACCTTTACCTGAGATATATTGCTCAAATATGAACACAAGAAATTCAGATATAAAGATTGCATGAGGCTTCCTAGGGTACTTTGTGGATAACGAATATGCCTTATGGTGGCCTACAAGGCCCTGAATTGTATGACCCTTGTCTATTCCATTCTAAATCCATCCTAACCTGTCTTCCAACACACAAATATTGTGCTTCAGCAGCACTTTTTCACCTCATGAAAAATTCCTCTCTGAGGCCCCAATGTATCTTTGACTCTCAGCCTGGAAGTTTCTCTCCCAATGCTTAGCCCTACATCATCGCACTTGCACTTGTTGCCTCATCTTTCACATGTTAATGTAAAGAGGACCATTGTTCCCCTGTCCCTCCACTAATATGCTCCCTTAAAAGCACTACCCATGCCCATGAGGACAGAAACAGGCTGGATTTCCTCAAGCGCTGGCACATATAGAGCACTCGTAGGCCCTTGAGCAAATAGGTCTAGGCACACAGAAGAGATGGCTATGAAGTAATGAGGTACATCAGTCTACTCAAGAATTTATATCAATAATACTATCGCTCTGCAATTGCATAATGATGTAGAAATTTTAAAAAATCTCACTAGATCCATTGTTATACTTGATTTCTATAGTATCTTTTCAGAGAAGAAGATTGGCATAATTTTCTCCTTTTTACCTGCCAATAAACTAAGGCCTTAGAACATCTGTGAGTTAACCTAGATCATAGGAGTAGACACCTGTAAAGTGTGACGAAAACTGTTAGCTGTAAACCAAATCTGTTTCTTCTTTTCCCTGGGCCCACACCTGGCTTCAATTCCCAGATTCTTTTCTACTGGGTATGGTCCTGTGTCAGATTTCTAGACAGTGGAATATGTGAAGAAGTGAAATGCTTCACTTCCAGGCATAACCCATTATACTCTCTCATGTGCTATCTTTCATCCATTTTTCCTTCAGCCAGCTTGGTACAAAATGCAGGGGCCTTGAAAACCATGGGTAGCTTTGATTAAGCTACACTATAGAAGAAGATTGGATCCCTAAATCACCACTCGATGGACAGATACCCACCAATTAAGAACATGCATTTAATAATTTACAAGACACGAAATACATTTCTTTATTACGTTTAAGCTATTCTACATTTTGGGGTTCATCAAAGTAGCTACGGTTATCTTCACACATACAGTTAAGACTGCAGCCCATCTTCTGAATTTCCTTTCACTAGGTGGTTGTTGCCTTACTCTGGCCTCTGAATGCATACCTACACCTGCACATGGGCATGGACACACACATCCTTTAGAGGTGTATGTATTGCAGCTGTGGCAGCCAAAGAATGCACCTTACAGACTCCTAGTACGGGGTTGCATTTGACCAAGGGCTCCAGCTGTTCTTTGAAATCTATTGCTTGATTTGCTATGAGAACTCACCATTCATGAGTTGCTCGCTGCCAATGACTGAGTGCAGCAGATATTCTTAAAAAGAATCATTCCTACAAGACTCAGGACTCCTTTATTGACAGTGTTTCGCTCCATGACTCCTTAGACTAGACGGCAGTCCAGGACACTTGCACACACCCTTCTAAGCTTCCCTCCTTCACCCAGGGTCAGACTTACATCATAGTTTGATGGCTTTTCTTGACTTTTCTGACTTCCTCTCTATTTCCTTTCACGTAGATATTTCCCTTAAAAAATCTTTGCATGTTTAACCCCATCTTGGCCTCTTCTCAGAGGACTTGGACTTGCAAAATTGCTTCACTCAAGGCTAGAGAAGCTGACCCATGTATTTACACAAGTAGTCAGTAGTAGATCTGTTTGTTAATTCTACTCTTTCTCAGCTCATTTTACATCTTCCCATGATTTTTCAGTCATCTTAGTCTACGTTGGCATCAGAATATTTTCTTTCTCTTGCAAAAGTGGCTCAGATTCATAGCTCAATACACAGTCTAAGTAACTAGAATCCAGTCGTCAAAAAGATACTCAGGCTGATTTCAAAATACTGTAAATGCTGAATTTGATACCAGATTCAACAGCAGAGAACCTTGCAGCTATTCTTATTATTTGAAGTGATCAAATGTTTCAATAAACTTCTTTTTAGAAATAGTTCAAGGAAGAAGGGACATATCCCTTGTCAAGTGAATGGCATTCTATGATGGTGATAACGTTTTATCTAAGTATGCTCCCACAAGAATTCAAACAAAAATAGAACACTTATTCTAGGGAAATGATTTTGTGTGTGTGTTCATCAAGATAAAAATGTTTCTGAAATTGTAGTTATAAATATTATTGACCTAAATTTCCCTAGGATTCCAAGAAACAACCCATTTTCAGGATAAATGAAACTACTTTATTTTTCTTTCTAACATAGGGCTTTAGAACACAATGGATTACACTAAAAGGATAATTACCAATAAACATCAAACTCTTAAATCTGTAGTATTTTTTCATGTCTGAGTAAGTAGGGATAAATATGAGATAGGACAATCTTATAATTTAAGGATATACGTCTGATTTTCCAGATTCAAGACATAGGCGTTTAAATGGTAAAATGATAAGGGCTTAAACTCATATGGGACGACTGTCTGTAAATGAAGGTGAACTGGGCTAACGTTTATCTGACTAATCTAGTCTGGCTACACTTTCAAAACTGACTGGAATAGATTTCAGATAGTCTATAATATTTAACCTACATAGATTTTAAAAAATCACATTACAACCTGTATAACCGTCTCCATGATTATAATATATTATTTTATGCAACATTTCCAAAGTTTCCCATTCATACTGAAGACAAAAGAGAAGATTGTACTCTTAATTTGTAGATGAAATACTAGAGATTTTATCTTAAGTGGAGAATTTCAGGGAAGAAGAGCTTATTACATAGTTAAAAAAGACTTTCATAAGAATCAGGATATCTTATTCCTTGGAGATTAGTTCCAGAGAGATGGGTTCCATCAATCTTTAGAGTCCTGCCTTTACATCCTTCCAGTTGTATGAATCTAAGATTATGCCTCTTATTCGGGCCTCTTGATGTGGAAGAAATGGGAAGGTTTTTATTTAGATAATGTCTAGAAGATAACAGAAATGCCTGGAGATGAATGTATCAGATTGTCTCCAGATATCCTTTCTCAGCATATTCTTTTTTTCTTTAATTACCTTTAGAATGCCCAATTCGAGATGGCTTAGACTAAACTAGATAGAAGTTGAGATCCATATATTTTAGCAGTAAGACACATTAAGAAGTTATCTGGAAAATGAAAGTTACATAGCTCTGGGTGTGACCTCATCTCAGCGTGGTTTGGAAGCATTTCTTATCCTGAGAAAGAATCAGCCAGAAAAGTCATAGAACCTAGGTGAGTTGAAACCAAGACTAGTTAACAAAGAGTAAGAGTTGGAAAATAAATAATGATTATGTTTTAAAACTATAGTAACCTGCATAACCCAGTAATTCTACTTATAGAAGTTAAAGGATGTACTCAAAAATTATGCAAAAGTATATTTGTCTTAGTGATGTATATAATAATTCTGAAACATTGAAATAATATATATGCCCAAAAAGAGAGAGATGGCTGAATAAATTATGCTTCATCCAGATGATTGACTTTTAGGAATTCATCAAAAATGAAGTTTTAAAAGAATTAGAATGACATTAGGAAAATGATAATAATATAATATTAACTGATAAAAAACAGGATGATAAGTATAATCTAAATTTTGTAAAAGAAAAAAGCAATGATGTATAATGTATATCCATTTTTCTATCTATATGCACAAAAACACGCACTCATACAATGCAGAAACTTGCATTAAATTTGCTATATACTTAAGAGTGCTACATGGGTGATAAGATTAAAGATGTATTACCTTCTATATACTTGGATTTTCTGACTAGTATACAATAAACATGTAAAACTCTATAATAAGAACAAAACATAATGGTACTTTAAAAGAAAAAATAATACTTAGCTAAAAATGATTGAGAAAAGAAATCAAGACAAATTGAATTGTAAAAGGGTTAGTATTTTCCCCCTATGCAAAGAAAGATGTAGAAAGTACTAAGATGATGATTAAGGACAAAAAAATAATGAATCTTTTACATTTCAGGGAATTCATTGTAATCAGTCTTGTAGTGCTACAGAGTTGTGAATTTAATAAAAAATTTTTGCCATCATTAGAATAGGCAATTTGGCCATTTCTGCTATACCAGTGAATGATGTAATGTCATAAAGTAAATATCTATCATCTTAATGTATACACATTCTGAATGATCCAGATGTGGATCAAAAACTGTTTATAAAAATGTATTTTAGATACAGACTCATTGTTTAGATTGCTATGGTAACTATAATCCCAATTGTGCCTTCATAAACCAAAGACTATTTGATTTTTGTCATTCTTGTCCAGAAGAGCTACATATGCTGAGAAAATTCAAAACTCATTTGGAGAAGGGGAATAAGCTCTTGAAATCTGGATCCTTTATTATTTTATCTATAGCGTAATATTTCTGCATTCTCACACATGCAAAGCCTCAATATTTACCTAATTAAACACTAATATATTTTAACTAAGGTGGTGCTTTAATAACTTATAAGGAAGTTCAGCAAGCTCACACTTCAGTATTTGTCCTGGTTTCTGTAATCGGTCTCTGCCTGTTTTTTTTCGGTCAAGATTTTGCTCGCACTCTCTCTCTCTCACACGCACTTGCACACACATACACGATATACCCAAACATATTTACAAACTTACAAACAGCTTGTGTTTGTGAAGATGATTTTTAAGTTTGTGATTTGGAACTCCATACATACTTTCCTATACAAGCATAGCTCCAGTGGTTCCTACCATTGATGATCAATTAGTAGGCAGGAAGTAACACAATTCTTCCCCATGGATCATTTCTTCTATTTCCCACTCCCACCAAATGATCTCTGATTAACAGAAATTAAATTTTTTTTACCCATTATGAAAATAAATGAAGTTAAATTCATGTACATTCAGAAAGAAAAAAAAAAGACCCAACAAGACAGAATGGATTTTCCTCCATATATATCCCTCACTTTCTACTCACCAAACTGGCCAATATTTAAACGCAGTCATGTCATTCTCCTTAAATTTTTGATTACTCACTATTGCTTTCCAGATAAAGCCCACACTTTTATAAACTATTTCTTGATTCTTCTTCTTCTCCCACCATTTTTTGTCTTCTCTGAACTCCGGAAAGTACTTTTATTTATTTATTTTTTAATCATTTTACTTATGGATCCTTCTACCTGGAACAACTTTCATCCATCACCATTTCCCTGCTCTCATCTCCGTTCTTTTTCCTGGATGTCTCTTATTCCTCAGACAAGATGCAATCACCTCTGTGAAACCTACCGTGAATTACCAATCATTGACAAGGCATCATCGGGTGGCCCTCCTATGTACTCTCAAAGAGTCTGAGCATCATTCTCTGTTGCATTTACTACAGTTTATTGAAATTACCTCTTTTACATATTATCCTGTTCTACTCAACTGTTTCTTAGATTACTTGCCTGTTTGTTCTTAGATCTATTCTTTGTCATTACATTCTCTGCTCTGTATCAAAGGAACTACATTTCTGAGGTTACCTTTCAAGTGGCTTCCTGAGAGGCACTGACAAGAAACTAGAAAGAAGAGATTGAAACCAGAAAATTTCTTCCTGTCTCTTCTTCCTCCAGTGACCAGGCATCTCTGGAAATTGTTGCCTCTCCTCTCTGTCTCTGTCGCCAGTGAGATCACCTTTACCTCCATGGTCCTACCACCTGCTGGGAACATCTTCACACTGGTCCCTAAGGAGTGTAGTAGCTTCCTGTCTTCACTAATCCAGGTTGCCTCATTGACCCTTGCTTGGCTTCTCAGCTCTTTTCATTTTATACCAGTTCTATATTAAAGTCTTTCTCTTGGAAATCGCTAGGATAGTACATCTTTTCCTGACTTGATTCTGAAAGATTTAACTATAAACTTTCTGAAAGCAGACAGTATCCTATTTAGTCTTCTCAGCAATGAGCACAATTATTGGTACACATTAGATGAACATTAAATGTGTGTTGAATTAAATTAAACTGTGCTCTGTAAAGCACACATTTCTGAATAAGAATAGAAATATTTAAATAAAAAGGGTTATTTAATTACTTTGATTGGAAATGATAATATCTGTCAAGGTACTTCACTGTTGCTTAATATTCAGTCTCAAAAGATTGTCCTGCTTTAATAAATGTTTGGTCCTATACTTTTTAATATTTTCCTACTATGCATTAAGAAAATACAAAATCACTTTTCTTGTTTCTCTATAAAAAACAATTGTCATCCGTTCATCCCCGTTGGCTTTGCCCACCCATTTGAGCAACCTCATCTGTGGAGTGGTCTCTTCAGGCACAACTATACATCTCTGAATTACCGTTTCATTAGCTGTGAAATAAGACAGTGGCAAACAAATATTTTTAAAAATCTGAAAAACAACCTAAATGTCCCAAATTTTTTACTCATTTTACTTAACTGGCAAAAATGCCCCAGAGCAAGAAAGGAAAGTTTAGTCATTGCTTGGTTTCAATTTTCTCGATTTTCTTTTTCTAATTAAAGATGGAGGCTGAAGAAGCAGGACCTCTGGGAGACACTACAGACAGCAACGCTTCTGCCAAAATTAATAAGGCAGAGTCAAATATCCAACCCAAACAGGGCTCACATATAACAGAATCGATGAACAAAGGCTATGGCAAATGCTTTTCAAAAGAAATGTGTGTGCTTTGGAGATAGCCATTTTTTTTGGCTTTTTCTAAGGTTGGACTTTATTTCATTTAATTAAAAAATATCACACTGTACATCCTACAAAGTATTTATGACTGTGTAATAGATGGGGATATTTTCCAAATATCCTTACCCTCTATGCTATGGAATGGATAAGCTGATCACTCCACAGGCCTTGACAAATTGGTGAGATGCAATGTAAAGCTTTCAGTATGGAAAAGAATCTGATAGCAGAACTCTAATACAGCTGTTGTCTGGAAGCACATAGCTGATGCTAGGTCAATGAATCTAGGCCAAATTTTCAGCTGCCAAGCGACAAGATCATTTGTTATCCACATGATGAATATCTAAGCTGATGGAAATTTTTAATACATATTATTTGCCTAATGACAACAAAATCAAGCTCGGTGTAACTCTTTCATGATCAAATGCAAGGAAAGCTTTTTCTGAAAAGTTTACTAGTGTCAAAAGTTAAATAAATGAATAAAATAGATACAGAAACAGCAACAATAAAGCCCTGCTTTCTTGAAAGCTTTGCTTTCTTTTATATAATATGAGTTGAATTCTCATAAACAAAAAAAAATGAGTTGTATTCTCATATAATAAATCTTTCCCAAATGTTTATCAAATCTTCAAACATATATTAATACTTTGAAATTCACCATACTCTATAATGTAATTACATTCAATATCAAGATCTATTCCATTATTGCAGACATTTCTTTAGTGTAGATTCAATGCTCAAACACATTTGAAATAAAGTCAAAGTTAGACCACTTCTAACAAATTTAAGTTTTCCCACAATGGTCAGCAACCAAATTTGTCCTTGAGGACATAAAATTGCCATTTCCACTCCTCTCATTTCTTCTCTATCAGACATATGATACATAATCTAGAATGCAGATCATAAATGTGACCTCCATGAAACTCCCATCCAGGAGAACAGATTGTGACAAATTTTGGAAACAACTATCTAGTCTAGTTTCTGTGAAGGCAGAGATGTGTGTTTCTTCCCATCGCATCTTATTAGAAGTTTAGCAAGAGAAACTGTGAAGGACTTATTGAACTCATGATCTCTCTTATTCAAATAGACCCAACAGTGTCTAGGAAAGACATAATTACATGATTAGCTATTGAAACACAAAAGTCATTGCTTCGATTAGTATGCAAGCTTTCTTCTGACAGAATAAATGTAGAAATCAGAGATGATTGAGCAGGTGATTATTTCTATTTTTCTGGGTACATGGATGAAGGGGTAAAAGGTTATTTCTAAACGACTTCTTAGTAAGAAAAAAATCTTTTTAAAGAGCTAAACTATTCCCCTGCAAAGGTAGAGGGTTATCCTTACATAAAGTAATAGTCTTTTAATCAAGACAGTTACTTTTTAGTAAGCTGCCACTATTTCTTTTAGCTTATAGAGAACGTCTAAGGCATTTCAGTGATAAAAATGCAATTTCACTTTCCAATCAAAAAAGCTAATAGCTATCTTTTCTCATCTCATTAATCTCTTTTTGGCAAATGTATACAATGACAATAAAAAATCATTGCATCTTGTATTCATAGGAGATTCATCCTTAAAATTTTAAATACCAAGAGATGTACTAGCTTCTGCTGTTCCTCCAGCCTTGGAGATGAGACACAACTATATTTGAGGCCACAGAGATAAGTTAATTGACTTGCTCAATAATACCCAAATGTCTATTCTAAGCCTAAAACTAGGGTTTTTGTGCTGTTATCTTTAGAGAGCAAGGCCGGATCTCTTGCCTTCTATGGTGAAGAAATAAAACTCAGTAATAATCACTGGTAATCATTACTAATGAGAAATATAATAGGTTTTCATGCATCCCTTCAAGGATGGCAACAATTCAGGAAATTAATTTCTTTCTTTTTGGCAAATAAAATTTTCCTTTTGGGATATGGATGAGCTACTGGTCAAGACAGCTACTGCTGATCTTTAATTAGTGATCTCATAGGTCCTAGCAGAAAGACTGACCTTCTAACCCACTAAAATAACAAGATACTACATGTCTGATTTATTTTCTATTAAACAGAATCAGTAAATGGCCATAGTCTTTTCAAGATACATAATTCTACAAAAAAATACAACCAAGGCTTCAAACAACTATAAAACAAAGTGATGACATTACAGATAAAATGATGTAAGTGCTAAATTATCTTACTCAATATGGTAAATTAAATGTTTACAGTTCATATGAATACCTTAACCTTTCTTTTTCTTCCATGTGTTGCTAATTGTTTATTTTCCTACACATTATGATTTGATTATATTAAAACCACGTGGAGGAAAAATGAGATATTACGCAAAGCGTTTACTGAGAAATAGACAATTGTATTTTAAAACGTGTTTCCTATAAGTAATCTGGTCTCATATATTAATATTTTGCCTTTTATTAAAAATGTAACAATTATTCACATGTATTGCATTTGAGCAAGCACTCAGTAATAATCTGAAAAAGACATACAGCAACAACAACAAAAACTAAAAACAAAACTCATAATCTCATTTCTGGAAAGTTAGGGTTTTTTCTGAATGATGTTACTGTATCTCCTTTTCCCAATTTTTCATGAAACACACACAGACACGCAGAATTAAAGTAAACATGTTTATCTAATAGATAATACAAAAAGTCCATAAGAGAGTATCAGCGACAACTAAATTAAAGAAGAATGGGACCTTACTGACAGTCAGGGAAAGGGCAAAATATAGTCACTCCTGCTCTTTTTAGGAATTAAACTTCACCTACCAGTTTTCATTAGCGTTTCCTTCTCAGATTAAAAGAAGGCGGGTAAATTTTGAAGGTAGAAGACAGTAGAAATAAAGTCTTGTGGAAAAAGGCTAATGTGATGGGAAGCAAACTCGTATCAATTTTAGGCCCTAAAAGAAGCTGTGGCCATCTATGTTGCATAATCAAATGAACTTACTGGGGAGCCTTTTTTCTCTTTGTCAAGTCCCAAGTCTGTTATAAGCCACCAAAGAGAGAATTGTGTTGTATGTGTGCTCTTGAACATTGTGAAAAGGCTGTTGCTCTCCCCACCTCCACATTCCTCTTGGTTTGCTTTTGTTAGATGACAAAAGTAGAGATTCAACTTTTGGGTTAGGAAGGAGTTGTTCTCTTCCAGAATAAAAATCACTTTTAGGTGAGGGTGCCAAACAAGCCTCATTAATACTTCAGGATAACTGAATTTAACAGGCTTGATTAGGTTAAGGAATAATGAAACCCATAACTGAAACTTTTTGAGGAAATACAAAAGATCTGGATTCACAGGGGTTCCGGATAGTTAGAATGACCTGGGAGGCTGTCTGTTTGCAGCTAGTGTCAAAAATACTAAACAGGAAGATTGATGACTAAATACAAGCACTTGTAATGCTCCACACTGTGATTAAACTGTTCTTGAAGAAGTAGACAGAGAGGACTAAAATTCACCACAGGAGAAAAAATTTGGCCATCTGAGGACTTCTCAAGTGATAAATGTCCAAGTCAAAATTGTTAAGTCCCATTAACTTCCTTTTATTCTATTTTTAGAAGAAATT
This sequence comes from Equus quagga, assembly GCF_021613505.1. Taxonomy (NCBI): domain Eukaryota; kingdom Metazoa; phylum Chordata; class Mammalia; order Perissodactyla; family Equidae; genus Equus; species Equus quagga. The sequence goes on from NC_060272.1 coordinate 111,077,941, forward strand.
GCCACATCATATTCTTAAGGAGAAATGAGATATAATTAGCTACTTCAATTTCCATTTTTCAACTGACACACAAAATTTAAAATTTAAAGTCCTTCTTAGTCCCTCACTGGTAAATTTCTCTGAAGATTTTCTTAACCTGGTTCTGCTCCTCATGATCCATAGAAGTCCTACACTCTGAGGTTCCAATGGCCTTTGCATCACTATAAGAAATGGGCCCAAGTATCTTTATGCCTTTGTCTTTTCAAGTTCTTTGGAAAAATACCCAGCAGTGGGATAGCTGGATCATATGGTAGATCTATCCTTAATTTTCTAAGGATACTCCACAATGCTTTTCATAGTGGTTGCACCAGTTTGCACTCCCACCAGCAGTGAAGAAATAAAGTCTTGTGGAAAAAGGCTAATGTGATGGGAAGCAAACTCGTATCAATTTCAGGCCCTAAAAGAAGCTGTGGCCATCTATGTTGCATAATCAAATGAACTTACTGGGGAGCCTTTTTTCTCTTTGTCAAGTCCCAAGTCTGTTATAAGCCACCAAAGAGAGAATTGTGTTGTATGTGTGCTCTTGAACATTGTGAAAAGGCTGTTGCTCTCCCCACCTCCACATTCCTCTTGGTTTGCTTTTGGTAGATGACAAACATCTCTCTCCACATCCTCTCCAACATTTGTTGTTTCCTGTCTTGTTAATTATAGCCATTCTGACCGGAGTGAGCTGATACCTCATTGTAGTTTTGATTTGCATTTCCCTGATAGCTAATGATGTTGAGCATCTTTTCATATGCCTGTTGGGCATCCGTATATCTTCTTTGGAGAAATCTCACTATGTTCATTGCAGCATTATACACAATAGCCAAGACATGGAAGCAACCTAGGTGCCCATCAAGGGACGAATAGATAAAGAAGATGTGGTATTTATACATGATGGACTACTACTCAGCCATAAGAAGTGATGAAATCTGGCCATTTGTGACAACATGGATGGACCTTGAGGGTGTTATGCTGAGTGAAATAAGTCAGAGGGAGAAAGTCAAATTCCATATGCTCTCACTCATAAGTAGAAGATAAAAACAATGACAAACACAAAGCATTGGAGATTGGATTGGTGGTTACCATAGAGGAAGGGGGGAGGGCAAAAGGGGTGATTTTGCTCACATTTGAGGGGATGGACTATAAATAGTTTTCGGGTGGTGAATATGATGTAATTTACACAGAATTCAAAATATATTATGATGTACATCCGAAAATAAAAAAAAAAAGGGGGCCCACCTCGGAACTAACTCCACTCCCTTTGGTGGCTTCCTGGTAATTTGCTTTGCCTCATGCTTAACCAAATATTTATTTGTACAAAGCCTAATCAAGGTCTAGTTTGGGTGCTTTTTATCCTCCAAAACCTTCATCAAATGGAAATGATCACAAACCAGTCAGTCTTTTATTGACTTCTGCTTCAACATTGCATCCATGCATTGGGAAACTCCTACAAAGCCACTCTGACATGCTTTCTCTTTCTGTCATTCAGAGAACTACTGAAATCCTCCCACTTCCACAGTCTCACTTAAAGAGTTGGTGGGTTGTTTTTATTGTTTGTGGGGGAGTGCGTGGCATAGAAGCCTTTTCTAAACACTTCAGTCTTAATTACACCTACAGCTCTCATGAATGAGTGCCTCCTCACATGTCAGCATATTAACGTTACTTGCCTCCTCACGTCACATCTAAGTTTTCATTTATTTAGCTATATGGTTGAATATCTATCAGATTTAAAAAATGCCTGGCTAATAAAATTGATAAAAACCTGAAAAGTTAATCAAAGGAAAGAAAAAGAAAAAGAATACAGGCAGAAATTCAGTTCAATTTTAATCTTAAGAGGGTGCAGTTCCCCAGATAGAGCATGAAAATAACTAATTTCTAGTTTCTAAATTGGTTTTTAAAATGCATTATGAGGAAGAAAAAAATCCATATGCACAAAGTTGTTCTATGTATCACTATATAGAAGAGAGAATGGTGGAGATGCAGAGTGTCCTTCTCTTGGGGAAGTTGTAAAATGAATTAAATTATATATAGCCTACAATTAAAATTAGAAGATAAAGAATAACATGAAAAACTGCATGAGATAATAATAAATCTTAAAAACCATAACATAGCAATAAGCACCAAGAGGGTGGGGTCTCCGAGTGCTGCTGACAATAAATATTAAATAAGTTAAAGGGGAAAAAATATATAAAATAAAATTATATTTATAATGGGTCAATAATTATACACACAGGCACAAACATATTTATTAAAGACTGACAGAAACCATGGAAAATAAAGTTTGATGTTCTACAGTAGTGAGGCAAGGATGATTTTCCTCTCTTTTGAATGTCTTCTTTGTTTTGTTACAATTTGATTTGTATGGTAATTAATAATTGAAGGAAAAGAAGGAATTAGTAAAAAACAAAATCATATTATGAGACAAACAAATATTGCCTCCAGCCAATTGTCATGAGAATATTTACTGTATTAGACTTCACTTTTGGAAGACCAAATTCCAAATAATCAGGTGAATACTGCCATTGGGGCATTAATTTCTTTGTACCCAAGTGCAAGCGCTCAACTGTTGCATGACATTTATGCTATGTGCTTCGCCTTCATGGTTCCTGGGATAACTTGACGATATTCCACCTCTAATGTTTTAAAATTAAAATTGATTTTCCCTCTCAGTTTTCTTGCATCACAGCAGCTTATCACTTAGGTTATTCCAAAGGAAAAAAGAGTACCCAAACATAAACAGAAGAAAGGTTAATTCTGCAGTCCATCTAAATATATTCATACTCAATCAGTTTTTTTTTAACTCCCACCTAAACTCTCTTAAGCCAAAAGGATATAGTAATTTGAGCAGTAATACCATTCCGCTCTTGTCTTCTTGTGAGAAAATAATCCTTAACTCTCAAAAGACAGACAGACAGACAATTAGGAAAGTCACTCCCTTGTATAAACTTGATCAAGAACAAATGGAGAAAAACAGAGTACTAAGGAGTACACCTTACATAAAAGATTTTAAAATTTGCTAATGGAAGCCAACTACATAGGGAATATCATTTATAAGATTATAAACTTGTTTTGATAAACCTATTCTTTTAGACCTCCGGAAATTATTTTAGTTTTTGAATTATTTGTTTTCACTAACATATGAGAATAGTTTTGTAGTCAAACAAAATCAAAGAACAACAAGCTATTCAATCGCTTAATCAATGAAAATGATGGCCAAAAAATGAATAACAAAGGACATAAATTTAATAAATAAATGCTCTAACTTGATATAAGTTTCAAAAAATTAAATACAGAAAGACTAGCCTGTCAGAAGCTAAAAGGAGTTAAGTAGGTCAAAAATATTGGTTCAATTATTAGAGATATTAATATGTTACACATTTCAAGAATACTAATTTATGCTAAATTGTGATTGCCAACTTATGAAACACCTGAAAATTCATTCATTTATTCTCATAATTCATGAGGCATTGTGCTAGGTGAGGGGAAAAAGATTTCTGAGAAGAATCCCTATCTAGCCCCTACCTGACTCACTGTATAGTTGGGAAAACAGAGACAATAAAATACGATTAGCACGTAATTCTGTTTGCACAGTATAGGAGAGTTCTCTGGAAATAGTGGTGCTTAATTTTAAATTTTAGTAAAGGAATAAACTTTGTTTATGGGCAGACAGGTGGGAGAACGTGAGGTAAGCATTCCAGGTAGAACAAACAGCAAGGCAAAAACACTGAGATGAAGAAAAGCTAGAGTTGATCAAAGGCAACCTCCATAATAGACTAGCTCAGTTTTCACACCTCCAGTTTTTTTAACGCCCACACTAATGAAAAAGCTTCATAAAATTTCTTCCTACGCCCAGAGTAACTCTGAAAACACCTGGAGTATGAGAAACGTTGACTTGTGGCTTGAGATTTCCTTGGAAATGTTAGAACCCCATTTACAAACCATAGCAAAGCCTTTGTTGAAATTAAGGAGGGATCATTCAAGGGACCATTGAAAAACATCACCATAAATTTTTTTCCTGGGATTTACTATGCACTGGTGCATATTAATTGGTAATGACAAATTTCAAGACATGTGACCCTACTTTTGAAAGTAATTCAAAGCACATGAGATCAATAGATAATGCTTGTGCTTGTTATAGAAAGATTTACCCAGAAAAGAAGACTTCAAACAAATTCCTCTGAATAGTTTAAGAATCTTAACCAGTGCTGTGTATGCATAAAAATACTTTAAAAGTTAATTAATTTTATTAAATTTTTAATATTTTATAAAGTATTACTTTTTATACTCAATATATTGACAATCATATATTTGATTTTGAATTTTTTGATAAAGGTTGATACTTTTATAATTATGAATTAGATATTCTAGAATTAATGACTGTGCTCATGGAACATTAAAACTTTCCTTACAAGGACTTGATTTGGGATTTTTACCTTATAGCAGCAAATTAGGTGGTAAGTTGGCACCAACTGTCTGTAATGCTGAATCATAAATATAAGTTAGGGACAAAGCAGATTATGAAAGTCTTTTTGTGAAATTTTAAGAAGCTTGAACTTGGGCCAGCTCAGTGGCATAGTGGCTAAGTTCATGCTGTTTGCCTCAGCGGCCTGGGGTTCACGGGTTTGAATCCTGGGCACAGAACTGCACACTGCTTGTCAAGCCATGCTGTGGTGATGTCCCACATGAAAAATAGAGGAAGATTGGCATAGATGTTAGCTCAGGACTAATCTTCCTCATATAAAAAAAGCCCCAAAAAACAAAAAAAGAAGCTTGAACTTTATCCTCAAAATGACAAGGAAAAAATATTTCATAATATAGCAATTTTTTTAAGTCAAGGGAAGATTTTATTCATAGTGGTGAAAATACAGTAGCATTGTCAATAAGTTTTAGGTGGATATACTTTATGGATGCACATGGACAGGACATAGATGCTTCATAATTTCAGTTGTATAATGAAATATAAAATGAGTTCACCAAGCAACTTTATAATAAGGCATAGCAGGATTGGTCAATGCAGAAATTGTTATTCTGGCAATACAATTAAGAGTGGAACACATTGTAGCATTGATTCCTCTGCCTCCAACATGGTGGAATGGCAAAAACTGAGCAACTAGAGGGGCCTTAAATTTTCTGCTCAGGAAAGACATAGTTCTCCACCTTAAGAAACTTAAATATGGCAGATTTGTATGATAGAGTTTTAACATAAGGTGCGCCCCATCAGGAGCATAGACACAGCAGCGTCTTAGAGTTTGAACGAGTAAGGAAAGCATCAGAAGAATACTACCATTTGAGTATAGTCACGTAAGAACGACTCACCTGGGAGTCAGGTAGTACCTTCCCATCACTTCTCCCTGCTTTTACGTTACTGCTAAGAAGAACTTCATGAAATATGTCCCTCCCTTGTTTAATTTGCTACGTTTTCTCTGTACGTGAAACAAATATTTATTCTATCATGAACAGTGCGCTGCTTTCTCTACAAACCATTAATTATTTATCAACAAATTTCAAAAGATTGAAATCATATAAACTATAATTATAGTGCAGTTATTCTAGACATAAACAGCCCCAAAATAGTCTCTGTGTGTTTTCAAATTAAGAAGCTGTAAATAGCCGTGACTTAGAAAAGAAATCACAATGAAAATTTAAAAATACTTTGAAGCATATGATACTGAAACATTACCTATCTAAATATGTGAAATGTAACTAAATCGTGCTTGTTTGGTATTTTGAGCCTCACATGCATACATAATAAAAGGCTGAAATTAAATTACCTTAGCATCCTTCTCAAGAAAACAGAAAAAACCCAGCATAATAAACTCAAAGAAAATAGAAGAAAAGCAGTGAAGATAAAGGCAGAAGTGAAATAGAAACAGATATAGAAAGAATTGTCAAAGCTACAGTCTGATTCATTGAAGAGATTAACAAAATTGAGAAAACTTTTGAAAGCTGACTAAAGAAAAGAAAAAACAGTAAAGACAGAAATAATCAATATCAGAACAAAAAAGAAGACAGCTATTAGACTGCAGATATTAAGAAGAGCACAAAAGTATATTATAAACAAGTATATTCAAAGAAATTTGAAAATTTAGGTGAAATAAATAAATTCCTAGAAAAATTATAACATACCGAAACTAAAAATATCTAGGAATAAGTTAATAAAAGGAATGCAAAATCACTAAAAATAAAACTATAAAACATTGAGAGGAATTAAAAAATACACAAAAGATGGAGTTATATAAGATGGTTTATGGATTGAAAGACTCTACATTACCAAAATGTTTATCCCCCTCAAATTTATCTATACATTCAAATAAAAGCTAATCAAAATCTTAAGAAATAATTTTATGAAACTGGACAAGTGAATTCTATAATTCATATGGAAATGGAAAGGGCTGGAGGAGGATTTGCTCTACTGATAATATCTTATTTAAAAGTTACTGTAATTAAAAGAAGATGATATTGGTACAAAAGTTGAAAAAATAATGAAAAACTACAGAGCCTGAAAATAAGCCTAGGTATATTTAGACACTCTATTTAGAAGTTAGATACTACAGAGCAGTGGGAGGGAAATAGTGCTGGACCAAATGTATCCATATTAAAGGAAAAAAGGACACGATGCCTATGTCATCACACATAAAATTAATCGCAGATTGTTGTAGGTCTAACTGTGAAAGGCAAAAGAATAAGCTTTCTAAGCTATCATATAAAATAACATCTTCATAACTCTGGTGTTCTAGCAACAATTTCTTAAACAAGACACAAAATAACTAATGATAAGAGGGAAAAATGATACACTGGACTAATACAATTCAGACATTTGGTGCTTCAAAAGACACGATAAGAGTGAAAAGGGAAAAGATATTTACATTTATAACCATAAAAAAGTTTGTATCTAGAATACAAATCCTTAAGAAAAGACAGACAATTCCAAATAAAAAATGGGAAAAACGCTTGCAAATACTTCACAAAAGTGGATATCCAAAAGGCCAATAAATACATTAAAATGTGGCTGAATCTAATTAAAAATCAGGAAACTGCCAATTAAAATTACGTTAAAATATAACTACCTGCCCACGAAAACGGCTAAAACTTTTAAAACAAAACAGTGTCCAGGTTACTCAATGTGTGGAGGAATCGAAACACTCCTACACAACTGGATCCATCATTTTGAAAAACCATTTGACCTTATCTACTGAAACAAACATATGCATCTGACTCAGTCACCCTCACCAAACAGAAATGTAGGCACGGCTTCACTAGGAGGAAATGCAAGCATGTTCAAGGCAGAACTGAAACGAGTCAAAATTGGATTTATTAGCAGCCAGTTGTAGTAGTAAGAGTGAATCAGAAATACTCAGATTAGAATTCAGTATTGCTACTTCTCAGCCACATGACCTTGGGTCACTTATTCAAATTTTCTTATTATAGCTTCAGTATCTGAAAGAGGGAAATCATTCTACCCTTTCACAGTCTTCACGAGAGAATAAATGAGATCAGGAATATAAAGTACCTATCATGATACTACATACATAGGTAAGTTCTCAAGTATTTCCTTAGTTACTTTTAATTATTGGCAAAAGCTAGGGCTTTGTGTGCCTTTAATTTCCTAAATGCAACTGATCTCTCCTCATTCAACATATCATTCAATGAGAAATTTTATCATTCAACAAAAAATTTTTAAGTATTTATTTTTTACCCAGACATACACGAGAAAAAATTGAGGTAAAGGTGTTTACTCTCACCTCAATTTACTTTATAAGACAGTGATGATTTCCGTGGAAATTTAATGCTTCAGATTTATTTTTAATATAATGTTCTCTGCCCCAGAGCACATAACCTTTTATATTTGTGTATAAATACTTTCTAGGAATGATATACATTGCATAACAAAACTTATCACAGTCTGGGGATGAATTATGGACATATACAAATACTATTACAGGATTCTGTATGCACTTAAAGCTGTTAGAGTACAGTACACGAACAGTTAATAACATATGGAAAATATATGTCCATTAAGCTGAGCAAGATGGATTTAAAGTTAATTTACATACTCTCATGCATCGTGCATCATTTGCATTTTCCTAGTTGGAAGAAATACAGTGTCTTTTTCCAACTCAGTTGTTTAACATTTCAAGCTTGTTTGCTTGCTCCACAGTAACGTTCAAAGGCACAGATTAATTTCAGAGAAATCTGGTCAACAAATAGTTATCAAGAGATAAATTACTTTCCTCTTTGGTGTAGTCTACTATCTTGAAAGTAATTGGCAGTCGGAAAAACCTTTTATAAGCAAACAATTTCTCTCATTTTAATTGAATGTCAATAAAATTTTCAATGTCAGCATGGGTTACAGAATATGGGATTTCATTAAAGTGGTCTACAAATCATAGAATCAGGGGTTTAGTTCTATTTAAACAAATCTCAGCAGGCAGCAAGCGGTCTCTCTGGCCTGAAGAGGAGAATCTTTAAATTCCTCCAACAATATTTCTCAAAGTGTCCTCCCAGACCAACTGCGTCAGACTCACCTGGGAGGCTTGTAAAGTGGCAGATTCCTAGCTCACGCCTGAATTAGATGGTGAACAGGAATCCACACTTTTAACAATCTTCCAACCTGATTTTAATGCATACTAAATTTTAAGAATCCAGTCCCTAACCCTTTGTTTGGGAATGTTTAATTAAATAAGGAAGCCATTAGACTGATGTGGCTCTAATGTCACGGTGGCTTACATAAGCAAACCAACATCTAAGCCTGTAAGTGCTTCAACGTCACAAAATCAAACTACTAAGGACAACCAATCACAAACAGCCAACTAGGCTTTAAAGCTGTAGCCAGTCAATAATTTCTTTGCTTTTTGTCTGTACTTTCTATATACATCTTTTCCCTGGTTCCTGTCATCAGAACATGCCTAACCACTTCCGGTTTGATGTTGCCTGAGTAGAAACAATTTTTGCTCAAAAAACTCTTACATTTTTAAAATATGCCTCAGTTTATCTTTGAAGAGGAGATTTAGTACTTCTTCATATCTACTCAAGAATCCAAGGACCAAAATCTATGCTCTGGCTGCTTGAGGGATGTTTCCAACTCCTTCCAACAAGGAGGTCTGGTACAGCAGAAATGGGTGGCCAGGTCTGAGTTGTACTTGTCCTCTTAGCATGCAATTCATGGTCTAAATTCCAGCATATTTCAGTCTCTTCTTGTTACTTGGAATTCCACTTCTCTTTAAGTGCTACCTACTAAACATTTATAGTTCACTCATCATCCATTTAGCCACTTGCTTGTCAACCCATGGTGATAAAGATCCTGAAAAGGCAAAGGCAAGAGAATCTGTCACATTGTTGCTTCAAAATTTCCTGGTTATGCCATCTGCATCGTGAAGCTGGGAGAAACCTTAGTGTTCTTCCCAGGATGCACTTTCTCTGAAAGCAAGGAACCGTGCAGGAAATCATCACTTGCCTGAAAAGGAGAGGGGCTGTGAGTGGCAAAGGAAAAGCACATTTCCTTTTGAAAATGAGAGACCTGTGCCTGCTAAGTGACATAAAAGTGTATGGTCAGAGCAATAAACAATTCTAGTCAAAGAGGAAGTTTAGCAAAGTGAATAGTATGATCGTTTCTACAGATACAGGGACACCGCTCTTCTGTGGTGCTAATTGCATTACAAGTGTAACTGACTTTTGTGTTGTTTTGAGGCTTATAATCACTACTAGCAAGATACCCAAAATCTATTCCACATAATGTTGCATACAAGAAAAATGTCGACACCCCTGAGCTGGTTTGCTATTTGAATAGCATACAAATTAGCTAAAGGTAAAGTTTGAGCTGTAGCCCAAACTCATAATAGGTAGGAGGGTATGTGTACGTTGGAGGGGAACTCTTAAGAAACATTTCTAAAGGGAAGTATCTGGACATGATAAAAACATAACCCATTTAACGAGATAGAAAGAAAACAGGTATGTTCAGCTGCTATAAGTGCTTAAAAGGACACTGCTGATTGTGTAGTCAGGCAACTCCCCAAAAGCTTCAAATTTCACTATCAAATAATAGATTCTGCAGAGTAAGTATCTCAGAAAACAAAAGAATCTGAATTTTATCCTAGTGCCTGACTAACAAGAAAGAAAAAAGCCAAGGGAAACCCTTTTGCCTGTTGGTATAATTTCCTGCTCTCTTCTCTCATTAAAAAAAACCCAAAACTTTCACTTAAAATAAAGAGGAAATCACTGGAGAATTTCAATTCTGAAACTTGTGGTTCTTCAGACTTTTGAGCAGCAGAAAATATTTGTGAAGCAGGGCATTCTTCCAGTTATGCCACTTCCCTCTGGCTAATAAGAAGTTCCCTGACACTTATCACCTGGAAATGTAGCTATTTTGCAAAAGACTATTCGATAGAGAAGGAGGAGCTCAAGCATACAGCTTTCTACCCACAGAGGATACGATATACATGGCAGAAAACGACACTACTACTATTTTTAAAAAGTAACCTAAATTATCCAAAATGTCTTCATGTTGTTAAAAGCAGACCTCTCACAAATCTCTTTCCACAACCAAAAAAATAGGCAAAAATCCAGAAAAACAATAAACTTTGGAGTTTTAATTTTATTATTTTAAAGAAACTGTTGTGGGGTTGTTTTGGAGAAAAATATATTATCATAAAATAGCACATATGTGGAAAATTGTGTCTTTAGGCAAGGATTATATTTAATTACTGGTGATTTTCCTTTACTATCTCCTGGCTGATATCCTCCTATACGTTATTGAAAAAAGCAGTTACCACACACATGTGAAGAATTGCAATTGCTAAATATTTATGTCTCCTGCAAATCGGAGAGGCGATAATTTGATTTAATTCAATAATAAACATTAGTTTCATGAATGCAATTTGCTAAGGGCATTTTAGTAGCAGATAAATATATATTAGATTGTAATGTGTTTAATCTTTCCTTGACACAACATATTTACCTCACTACTGTTCTATCTCTCTTGCTTATCTACAATTCTCAAGATTTTTCTCTGTCCTCACAGCAGTCTGGCTTCTGCCTTCACCGAAACTGCCCTTGTTCAAGCACTTAACTTTCCAAAGTAAACTCTGAAAGACTGTTTTCTGTTATTCTCATTGACTTAAGACATCTGACACCTTGAATCCTGTCTTCTTACGATTTTCTTCTTCAACTTCTGAGACAACATCTCTCCTGCTTTCCGTCACCTGTCTTTGACTCCTCCTCTCTTCTCTGTATTTTCCTGCTCTGCTCATCTCTCAGATCTGCTGTTTCTCAGAAGGGATTGCTGCTTGCCCTTTCTTTTGGTGAACTGTCTCATTATTGAACTCTCAGTCCGTGTGCTTCAGATAGGCTGACTTCAGGCGTGGGCTGGTGGCCCAAGATGAGCTAGCCAGAGCCTTGAATCTCCTTGGCCACAATGATCAGTCATTCGTGAATAGACAAATGATCCAGGGCAATGAATATGAAACAGGATCAGGATATTTGTCTGAACTGTGCGTTCCTCTGGATCTAAGCCCAGAAAGATCTGCTGTCTCTCACCAGGAGGAAAGAGCCAGCTTGAAAATAGAGCCAACAAAGGGAAAAGTCTGGCTGGGAGATGGGGAGAGTCAGTTTCTTGAGGCTAATATAGGAGCCCTTGGATCCAGCTGTACCTGAAAGCTGTGCAAGACTTTCATGTAATAGTGTCCTTCCTTCTCTTCCTTCTTTATTCTCTCTCTCTCCTTTTTCTTTTGTCTCCTTCTCAAAAATCACAGTAGTTTAACAACTGTCCCTGTGTTTGACCCTTAGCCACTTGATTCACAAATTCTATTTTATTTACATATGCTCCATAATTCCCAGTGTAAATTAGTATCTAATACTGATAAATCAACTTTTCTCCTAATTCATATCTCCCCCCTAAGTGTATTCTTGCCTATCAAAAATCGCTCACTGGATCTCGACACGTTTCTCAAATGTGACATTTCCCAAACTAACATGAGCTTCCCCTCTTCTTCACAATATGCTTATCTTCTAGTCTTTATTTCATTCGGTGGTCCTATCTACCCCCTTAGTTGGCAAGAAATAGTATTTTAAGCAGTGGGATTCCTAACCAGTGCATTTCTTTCTACTACAGGTTTAGACAGAAGGAATCAAATTAGCACTTAAAAATTTCTTGGTAACCACAGAAATAAATCAGAAAATCAATTTCAGGAAACTTCAATGAGAATTATGGTGGTGATAACATTAATCATATTAATATTAATCTGTTTGACTATTGGCTGTCACTGTTTCAGGTGCTTTTAACGTGCTACATCACTTAAATTGCACAAAAATCCTATAGGTTTTCCATCATTTATTAGAAAATATCCAAGCTCAAGTAGTAAGCATACTTTTCCTTTGCCAGAAATGGATTATTAGATAGTGTCCCTGGAGATTCCTAGAAATTAAATAACAAATTTATCTCGGATGTGTGAGGACTACTCTATTCTTACAGTCATTTTGCCTTCATACTTCTTCATTGCAATATCTTCGATATTTTGTTGCAATGTTAATGGTTTAGATTTTATACTGTCTAGATTTTAAGCAGGTTGCCCACAGAAGAACTTCAATCCTGTTGATCATTCACTACTTTTGGATTGATACTTCATGGATAGAAACTCTTATAGAAACTGAGGATCATGCAGAGACCTTGTATCCTTGCTCTTTGGAAGATATGAGTGTCTGGCCCTCTTGCAGACATTTATCTTCAATTATCTTGTAGACCAGGATTTCCTGTCTTTTTTGTCTCTGTAGTCTATATTCCTGACTTTATCCACAAAGCATCTGAGTATCCCAACCCTGTTTCCTATATTTTAATCAAAGAATAATTAGTGCTTCTGCTATATTATCAGCAGCAGTACAATGTGGTCTATTTGCCCTTTTCAACAGGTAAAACAATAAATTGGGAATAGATAACAAAAATACAACTGCCATAAGTTAGAGTGACATTTCACAAATTAAATCACAGGTGTATCACTAATAAAATTCATGTTTTTCCCAATTAATTTGAGAGGGATAAATTTTTCCTAGTAAGATATGAAAGCAACATGTGGGGAAATTGATGGAGCTGCATTTGTTAAACAAATTTTGTACAAATATAGGAGATTAAATCACAGGTCAATCTGCTTAGAAGTATAAAGAGAAATGCATAATATTTGCATAGCAAATTATAAAAGTGAGGTAGAGAAAGTCAATTACACAAATACTTGTAAAGAGCTTGAGACCTGTTATATACCTAATATTGTTAAGTCAAGTATTTCAGAAATTTTATATTTTGAAAATTCTTTCGTTATTGTGAAAAACATATATAGAGTCAAGAGCATCAAAGACAACTTTCCTGTTTAACAAATAATTTAGAAGTATATAACCATATTAATGTCATCTAGGTCAAGGAAAAAAATATCACCTTACTCCAAAAATCCTTGTGTGTCTTTCCAACCATCATCCCCTCCCTTCACCCTGTGACAACCCTATCTTAACTTCTATAGTAATAATTATGTTGTGCTCTTCTTTTTTGTTTTACCACCTAGGTATGCTCTCCAAAGAATAAAGTTTAGATTTGCCTGTTTTTGAAACTTAAAAAAATAAATCATACTCTAGCCCCGGTGGCCTAGTGGGGCTAGGCCCCTTCATCGTGCTCCACTTCAGCCACCCAGGTTTAGTTCCCAGGTGTGGACATACACCACTCGTTGGGAGCCGTGCTGTGGTGGCAACCCACATACAAAATAGAGGAAGATTGGCCACAGATGTTAGCTCAGGGAAAATCTTCCTCAGCAAAAAAGAGGAAGACTGGCAACAGATGTTAGCTTAGGGCAAATCTTCCTTGGCAACAAACAAACAAATAAGTAAATAATATCACATTCTATGTATTTGTATGTCTTGCCTCTTTATTTCAATTTATATTTTGTAATACAGATATGTTCCTAAGTGTGGTTGTAGTTAAATAATTTTCATAGTTCTATAATAGAATATTGTAATGACAATACCACAATCAATTTATGCATTCTACTAGTGATGAACATGTGGACTTTTTCTCCCTAATTTCAAATTATTATTAACATGCTTTTATGAATATTTTTATACATATATTTGGTACACATGGACATGAGTTTCTCTAGGGTATTTACAGAGTCTAGGTCATAGTTTATGTCTGTCCCAATCTTATATAGATTAAGACTTCAGTGATTTTTAAAGTAGTTGTACCATAGCATTAAATAATTTAAAGATACATGTTATATTTTAGTTTCATAAACAGAATTGCTGTAAGTCTAGGAAAAATATTTTAAAACAGAGACTAGAGTTTTCATATATTTTACTATAAGTTAGTCTAACTTTGATAAATGATGGATAGCTCTCAGGAATGTAACCAAAGTTGGCCTATAATTGGACATGACTTTAACGCCACAATAAATTAGCAAAGATCTGATGGTGTCATTCTTACATCTTTGAGGTACACTTTTCCCTGACATCTCCTTCTAAAAATGATGTAATGAATTACTTAGAGCATTTTAAAATTTTTCTGTATGGCATTTCCAAATGGGTTTAAATGGATAATTATTCAACTTTCTCAGGATAATTAACATGATCAGTTCTTTATGATTCCCAATCATTTTAAGTTTAGCAATTTAAATATAATTTATAATGCCTTATAAACCTGTAGTTTTTATTTTAACTCAGATGTTCACTTATATTTTTATCATAAAATTTATTCATCGTCCAGTGAACTATCAATCAAAGATTGAGTCAAGGATGTATTTTAATGTATGTCTAGGACTAAAGGTTCTCAGTTTTACATCTGTTGAACAATATTTTTACCTAGCTAAAAATGAGTCTATTAAAATTCTTTTTGGCTTGATAGCGGATTTAATCTAGTATCACATTTCAATCATTTTATGTATGTATATGTGTGTGCATGTGTATTGAAAGAATTAAATCACAGTTCAAAGTTTTAATTTTACCTTTATAAAAGAAGTCTAGATTATTATTTTGAACAACATCCAATCTATTTAAATAAATTGACTCTTCTAATTATTTATAGGATGTTATGGTATTACACCTTATAAATCCCTTTTGTGTGAAACCTATGCCCAATCACTGTGCATATAACAAGGTGTGATTCATGATACAGACAGTGAAAAATAAGATTTTAAAATGTTCCGTCCTGTCAGGACACCATTTGAATCGTGGGCACTCGCTGTGGCACCATGTAACTATCTTGTCAGGAGGCACAAATGTTTGATACCAAATGTCACTTCATTGGAAAAAATATCCCTTTTAAAAAAAATTAAATCAAGAACCTGCTGAATTTTTAGGACAAAAAAACCAGGACAAACTTCTTCGTTTACCCATCAATCAATAATCAGAATGACTCCAAATTCTTAAAATTGTTTATATTTTCATCTAACATATAATTCTCTACTGTTTTCTAAATCTTTCTTCTCTTGTGTATGAAAACTCCCCCAAAATTACATCTTTAGTCTTGTTCTTTTTTCATATGTGCTACCTCCCAATGAAAGATTTATTTCTCTAATTTCGATTACTGTGCTTACAGAAATAATTGAGAAATTTCAAGTAAAAAATAAGCTCCTGTCTAAGTATCACGAGTGTTTTTTTTGAGTTCTTGCTGCTTGTTTCACAAGCCTTTATACTCAATATGTTAAATCAGACTAGAACTTCAACCCCTGGTTGGATTGGAATAGCAAAAAATCTCTGCCTTAAACAACTAGATATCAGACAAAATATATGTAACAACCTTTTCAAACACTTGACAACTGGCAGCACAGGACTATGACCCCCGAGAGAAGTGAAACAAATCAGATGAGCCCTTCCCGAGAGAAGTGAAACAAATCAGATGAGCCCTTCAATTGTACCAACTAACTGCCTAGAGGCAGTTTCTAGGCCAGCAAACGGAGGGTTACCCTAAGCAGAATCCAGTCATCTTGCTAAGTTGAGGAGATGGAGAGTAAGTTTAGGGCAGATCAAGGAAACTGGATTTTGCAGTCCAGAATAAGAGAGAAGAGAGAGCCAACTCTGTAGAACTTCAGGGGGCTTTTCCACGTCTTTCACTGAGTATTGCTCTGTGCATTGATGAGAGGAAACTACCAGAGGCCATGCAAAGAGTCACAAGAAACAAGTGAGCAGAAAGATTCCTGGAGCTCCCACAAGGTGGGGAATAAGTCCTAGTTCCACCCTCCAGAATAGAAAGGCCTAATAATACTTAGGGCATCAGGTTGAGGCCTCAGGAGGCTATTACCTGTATTTTAAAGTCTTAGTCTAAAGATTTCTCAAGACCCTTGCTACCAGAGCTTAAAAATGAAATAACTTAAAAATATTAACTAAGCATGAATTTATGTAATTGGATTCCTAAAACAGGGTTGGAACAGGATATTTGAATAAATAATTGCCAGAATTATTCCACGTTACTGAAAAGAATAGACCCACAGATTCAAGAAAAATAAAAAGAGGTCCAAGCGGTATAAAAATAAAGAAACCATTCCAAGAAATATCATAATGAAGCTACTAAAGTCAGTGATAAAGAGAAAATATTGAAGTTTAATGAGAAAAAGTAAACACTGCATACAGGCAAACAGAAACAAAGAAAGAAAAGAGACGTCTCAACAGAAACTATTCAAACCAGAAGACAATGGAAAGACATCTTTAAAGCCATAGAAAGAAAAAAAAAGTGTCATCCTAGAATTTAGACAATCTTTGTAAACTTGGATTAAGCAATTTCTTAGACTCTTATAAAAAGCTCAAAACATTAAAAAGGTGATAAACTGGATTCATCAAGATTAAAAATGTTTGGTTTTCAAAAGACGCTGGTAACAAAATAAAAGGCAAGCCTAAGCCTGAGTCAAAATATTTGTAATACATATGTGTGATACAGGAGACGTAACTTGTATATCTAAAATGTCTTACAACTCATTAATATGAAGCCAAGTAATTCCATTTAAATGGGGTTTTGATTTTTTAGACATTTCAGCAAGGAAGACCTACAAATGGAAAATAAACACATGAAAAGATAGTCAGCATCATTAGTCATTAGGAAAATGCAAACCCAAAGCACGATAAGATAGCACTACGTACTCAGTAGAATGGCTAAAATTAGTTAACTAATATTATCAAGTTTTGGTGAAGATGAGGAGAAACTAAAACTCATTGCTGGTGGAAATGAAAAATGCCATTGGCACTTTGGAGACTAGTTTAGCAGTTTCTCATAAAGTGAAACATACAGCATCCTAATGAACTTCCGCTCCTAGGCATTCACCCAACTCAAATGAAAATATACATTCACACAAGATTCGTATTTGAATGTTTAACGAAGCTTTATAAATAATAGCCTAAACCTGGACATAGAATAGTGTTAACTAAGTGAGAGTCGCGATATTTCCTTGCAATAGGATACTACTCAGCAGTAAAAGAGAATGTACTATTGACTGACGCAGCAACACAGACGGGGTATAAAAGTATGAGCACACTTCAGTCCACAGAAATGGCATAGACAAGAAAATGGACAGATGAGAAAATGTGTGGCATATGATAAGCATCTGTTAGACAATTGGATAAGTTATTGTTCCTCTTCTATATAAATAGTGATTTGGTTTGAATGTGAACCAGAATATACAGGCAGCTCATGATATGATTCAGACTTTGATTTTCTTAAAATGCTTGTAAGGATTTTGCCAGGGGTGGCAAAAATCTTACAGGATTATTGTGATGATTAAATGAGCCCTTAATTGTGAAGTCCTTAGAACAGTGCCTGAAGCAGAGTAACCACTACATAAATGCACGTTATCATCATTATTTTGTTGAACAGATTTGCCTTTTAGAAAGATCTCTCAGCTCAGAGTAAACAGGGTGTGTTAGAGTGGGTGTTGGAAAACATTTAGCAAGGTGTTATCAGTCATTCACAAAGGAAATATTGAAATCCCTGAACCATTTTCTATCTTGTCCAGATACCTGGAATGTTCACCATTCCATCTCACTATAGTAAATTATCAGAATCCTTTCAATTATTTTAGTCCCAGTCAAAGTTTACATTTTTCAGTGAAGCTCCTCTAGACCCGTCATAATCCCAACATTGTCTCTCCTTAGTAATGTTACGCCATTACTTGATACCTGTCTTACGGTGTCTGGGACTCCATCTTCTATAATATTAGTTTACACATTGATCTTCTCCCTCCAATGACATGAAACTGTAAACTAATGATTATGTTAAAGCATGAACTATAATGCAATGGCAGGTAAATATTACTTTTTAAAGAATTTTCTTTGAAAAATTAACTTTATCAAAGAAAGTATTTAGAATTTTAGTATTTAATAAAAAACCTGTCATTTTCTCAAAGAGGAAGATGTCCATCAGATTAGTTATTACAATCAAAAAAGGGAATAGGTGAATTATGGAGGACATTGAGTCATTTTTCACTAACAGAATTAATGATTTTCATTGATACAGAACAGAGTTTTCAACAGACTGACGCTCCCTTAAAGTTCATTTTAGTCGAGTAAGTCATCTGAATCATAACTGGTAAGTAGAGCTAAGAAAAGTATCATGAGTTCAAAATTTTGAGTTTTTTAAAATCTTTTTCTGTTAAATAGCAATTCTGGCACAAACATTTTTGTTGTGGTAAAATACACATAACATAAAATTTATTGTCTTAATCATTTTAAAGTATAAAATTCAGTAGTATTGAGTATATTCACAACGTTGTGAAGCTATCACTTCTATCTAGCTCCAAAATATTTCCATCAGCCCAGAAGAAGCCACCTATCCATTAACTCCCCGTTCCCTCCTCCCTCCAGCCCCTGGCAACCACTAATCTGCTTTCTTTCTGTCTTTACACATCTGCCCATGCTGGGTATTTCACATAAATGGAATCATATAATACGCAGCATTTTGTTTCTGGTTTCTTTCACTTACTATAAAGCTTTCAAGGTTCATCCACGTTGTCACATGTGTCAGCACTTCATTCTTTTTATGGCTGAATAATATTCCTTGTACAGACTATGTCATATTTTGTTTATCTGTTCATTAGTTGATGGACATTTGGTTAGCTTCTACCTTTTGGCTACTGTGAATTGTGTTGCTATGAACACTGACGCACAAGTTTTTGTTTGAACAACTGTTTTCAATTCTTTTGGGCAGATACCTGGGAGTGAAATTGCTGGGTCATATGGTAATACTATGTTTAATTCACTGATCACAAATCTTTTTTAATGAGCTGTATTCTTTGTTGTGTTGATATTATGACTAGTGAAGTTGACAGAGATTGTATGTATACAGATAATGCAGATAACAGCTCACATACAAATATATTGCTGATATATACATAAATACGTACTATACATACAAATCTACACATGTGTATACATATATATGATATGTCTGGAAAAAAATCTATGGTGATAACAAAATATTTTCCCAATACTATGTATTAATTAACCATTAAAGCTAATGATCAATCACTATATGCCAGATTCTCTGTTAAGCACACAGGATTTTGGACAAAAATAGGCAAAATCTTGTATGTGGTTCTTGCCTTAAAGAATTTAAAATCTAAATGAACATAGGAAAAATTCAGGAGAGTTAGAAAGAAACACAAGATGAGTGTGATTCATAGTGGGGATGGGTAAAGAACTCTACTGTGTTTGGATTTAAAGACAAAGTCAGTGTGGCATGTGAAATCAGAAGAGACTTATATCAGGGGAGGATCTGTACATCTAGACCATTCTATCATCAAATTTCCAAAAAATCAAGACCTGGGCAAGTGGAAGTTGGATTGCTTCAGAGCCTAGAAGTAAACTGTGGCAACTTGGCCTTACTGAACCTAGATCCACACTGGCATCCTGCCCAACTCCCTCTGAAACTGTGAACTGGCCTTTCTGCATGCTGTTTTCCAACATGGAGTCATGCTTTGGTTAGGCTCCACCCAGACAGAAGCACAGATGCAATAGCGGCTGAAAGATTCTTCTGAGACTGGCAAGCTAGATTTCCTTGAGATTCAGGAGAACTACATGAAAAGATTTTCCAAATAATTGCACCTTTGGGTCTGTGCTGCTGTTCCCTATGAACCTGGGAGAGAATATTAGAGTAGATTATGTGGTTCAGATCATTTTATAGGCTGGTGGAGTTGAAATCCATAACAGATGGATTTCAAATAAGCCTTCCGTCTCAATCTTGCACCCCAGTCTTCCATCCTGGAAGTATATATTAGCACTCTTAGTACAGTCATTGAAAAAATTACTTACAACTGTTTAATCAGCTGCAAAATAACTTGATATAGTTTATATGATTGGCTGCTTATGAGCTAGCAAAATTTCTATTGAAATGGCCATTGTGTGACTATTTAAACATTTTGTTTTTACTGCATTCTTCCCTTCAGTTGTTTAATAACTATCAAATAACAATGAAGAGCTTAGTGAAAATGGTGCTGAAAGTCTTCAAAGAGGTGGTCAGCATCCCTGACTTGGTTTGTGCATGCAAACTCTGACATGGGTATATAATAAATAGGCAGTATCTGCAAGCATTTTGTATATACATAGAGAGCATTGCTATTACCTGTTTATATTTTTCTTTCTCTTGATAGAATGAAGGCCCTTAAAAGAGGGACTATGTATTATTCTTTTTTTTATCCCAAACAATCCATGAATGTCCAGCCTATGACAATAGATAAACGATAAATTGCAAATGAGTGAATTAAGATACAATTTCTAGGTTTCTTAATAGTTCCCAGTGATGACTTTCAGGTCGTCTATCAAAAATCTTATTTCCAGTTTCAGACAACACATTGTCTATAATGGGTTCATTCATACCACATTTATAATGGTTTCTGATCAGAATGATCAAAGGATGATTTAATTACTTCTCATTGTGCCATGGATTTTCCTGTTTTGATATTCATGCTCTGGGTTTTTGTTTTGTTTGCCTTGTTTAATTTTTTTCCTCTAATTAACGTTGCCTATTTAAAAAATGCATTATTCAGGGTTGCTTTTCCTTTGAACAAAATGAGTAACACATGGAATGACCTTCAGATTTTACAAAAAAGGTATACTTCAAACAATTCTTAATTCCATACAATTTGCCATATCTAATTCAGTTTTATTTTGTTTCTTTGCCCTTATAAAACCACCTTAATATTAGTGATGATCCTATCTTTCAGCCACCAACCATATAAATTCATGAATACCAGACCTGAACTCTGAACAAATGATGTTTATTTTGTCTTAATAATTATATGTGCATGCATTTTTGCAGAGAAGTAGGGTAGAATAGAAGGAAGAATGAAAAAAGATTCAGAATAATTTTTCTTAATTAATATATCTTGAAAAAATTAAAATGCACTTGCCTCTACTCAGCTCTTCTTCTTTTGATTGTCTTTAATTAAGATGAAACTTGATTCGTAGTAAGTAATTTGGTACCAAGTGTTCAAACTCATAATGTTTGTCAAAATGGTGATAAACTTACTGAATAAACTCTCAATGTAACTAGAGAGAAAACACAGCCACATGCACACAAACATACACTAAATAGCCATAAAATCATAGTTTAAGCCATCAGAGAATTTAAAAATAGAAACAAAAGGCAGTTCTCTTATAAATTGCTGATCTCATACATCTTGTTGCTGTTAGTTCTTCTGTCTAGTAAAGAGGATCATTCTGACAGTTACAACTTGTTAGTGTTTCTCTATGATATATGACTAGAGATATGATAGGGTACTCTTATGATGTGTTTGACATTTTAAGAGTATTCTTTATACAATACTGAAAGAATGAGGACACGGTAAAATAGTCACATCTTTATTTACCAAAATTGGGCAGCCTCCATTACCTCCACAGTGGCATCAAAGTCATTTCTCATTTGGCTTTGTTTTGAGATGGAAAATCAACTAATTCCCTCACCATCAACTGCCTAAAAACACAACTGAGAAGTAAGTAGAGGGTAAGAAGGATCAAGTAATAATATTATTGACAAAGGGGACAACAGTTTAATAGGATGATTATGACACATTATATATAAATGTGTATTATATATGTATTACTCATGTAGCATATACATATTATAGACATATATAATGTATATATTACTTAACATTTACACATATTACTTACACGCCTAAGAATAAATTAGGCATAAGTGCTCTATTTGAAATGCAGGTCCCAAATAACATTGTAAGACATTATACTTTATTTCCTATATGAGTTTTGTCTGGAGTGATACTTTTGAAAGTTTGCTACTTAAAGGGAAAATTGTGATATGTATTCCCATCCTAACGCCAGTTCATAAACACAGTAAAGGGAAGTATTTATAAAGCTCCCTGGAACCTTTCTGCTGCACTCATCTAGGACCACATTTATTTATCTATGCCCTCATTATCATTTTTTATTTTTGCTTTCAGAGGTAGTATTCAGTGTATGCGGAGTCGACTTTAAAGTCTGGCTACAATTTCAATCCTTTTCTTTATTCACAGCCTCTAAACAGGTATTTATTTATTCAGCAAATATTTCTCGAGTGCTTACTGTTGGTCCAGGCACTAAGATGCAACTGTAGATATGATGAACAAATTCCTACCCTTAGGAACTTGAAAGACTAAAGGTAGACAAGGAAATGGTCAAATAAAATATGAAATATAAATGGCAGCATCCATCAATATGGAAAAAGTAGGTACTTCCTTAACTTTGAATGGCCAGTGTGCATGTATGCAGCCCTCTGGATTGGAACATACGCCGTGCTGTGACCTTCAGCCCAGCCAGGAAGGATTTACTCTGGGGATCGCTCACAGAGAGGAGACTCACACATATGGCTCATTCATTTTTGAAAATTTTTATTGAAGATGTAAGACATTCTCTATCTTTACGTATTTGCTTCCAGATAGAACTCAAATATTTTGGAAGCTGCAGATTAGAGAAAACCAAGTTTTAAACGATCCAAATCTGTTAAACTTGATCAAGTGCTCTGAAGAGACAGCACGACACTTACATGTAAATTGAGAGGCTGTGAACCTATTACCGTTTTCAATTTGTATGTTAGTGTTTTGAAATGAGTGTGAAAAAAAAAATGCCCAGTGATTACAGCTCAGAACAGCACTACTGTGCTACCAAAACACTAGCCCAGAGGGGAGGGCTTTGAAGATCTTATGCAAAATTTTTAAAAATCAGCAAATGTGGTAAAATACATATATATTTCTTCGCAATGTATTCTCTTTTAAATGCTCTTTAGCTATATCTATTAGAGTTTAATGTGGAGAAACACGCTGAGTATGAAAGTGAGCCCATATGAAGGAGCCTGGAAGTGCTGGAAGCAAGCATTTCAGAGGGATTTCCTTTCTGTGTAGTCAACAACAGAAAGACATAGGAAAATTCAGTGACTAGAGAGCTAAATTGTGTGTGTGTTTGGGGTGGGAGAGCAGAGGTGAGGAGAAATAGTAATTCCAAATCCTCAAATACGTTTCCACATTTCCCATAAGATTCTCTATTTGAATATGCCTGATCAACCATTCCGAAGAGCAATCTTGTTCCTAGCCAAGAAAGGTAATGTCATATCAATATAAATATTCAGCCATACATAGAATTTGCTGATCTAGTAATTAGGAACAAGGATACTGGTTCGACATGCTCTATTTCTGTTACTTGCTTCCTAAGAGATATCAAGATAATTGCTTTTTGTGCTTCAGTAATATTCTATGCATAATATTTCACTTGCTGCATTATTTTATAATTACCTATTTCTGTATATGTCACCCTTCTTGAGGACAGGGACTCTTATGTGTCTTTCGATCCCCAGCAGCTACTTCAGTGCTTGGTGGAAGGTCGGCACACAAACAATGTTTATTCAGTAAATGACTATGCTTATTGGGAGGTCAGCCCCCTCTATAAATGGTCAAGTTACAGTATTCGTTCTTTAAAGAGTTCCTAAATAGAATTTGCAAGTGAAAGGGCAAGAATTAAATATTAATAATTTGCCTAAGAAATAAAGTCTTTGAATGGCATAAATCTGACGGAACCAGTAATATTCATGCTTCTGCTGAAAACCTATCAACCCTTTTAAAATTTCAAATTACCATCTGAAATGTGAAAATGATCAGTTGGAGATTATCAAACCCATGGGCTGGACAGAGCAATATGTCAGCACCTTTGCCCACATCTGCAGCCTGGAGGCTTTTGAAGGTAAGCAGCGCCTTCATCATCCTGGCATTCTATTTTAGTCTAAGTCTGCATCAGAAGCCTGCCAGGGCTCCGTGCTGATAACAAAGCACTATCGCTTTTCAAAGTGACAGAGCACAGTGACATATCAACATTGGGACTTAAACGAAAAGCCCCTTCTAATTTAACTGGGAATCTGCTGAAACTGTATTCAGCCCAGCACTCTTGTTTTCAATTAAAACTTTCTTGGAGCAAGAGAAAAGTTCGGCATATCTTTTCCTTTTTTGAGGCAGTTATGGAATTGAGGAGAAAGGACAGTATAGTGTAGGGTAGAGATGGCCCAGTAACAGCGAAGCACATATCAGCCCTTTTCATCTACTAATTGCTATTCCTATAGTTCAACGAAAGATTTACTCCAATTCATGTTGCTGAAAGGATCTCGAAACCACTGTTCTTCGAAGAATGTTTTTCTGATACAGTGCATAAGGCAGCAAAGGGAACATGGCAGATTAGTTACAGAGTACCTGCTATGTGCCAGGTACTGTCAGTGTGAGGAAGGGGGGCTCTCACCTATGCTATTTCGTGTAACTCCTACTAAGGTATATGGTGCAGATATGACTATCTTCATTTTTTGTTTATACAGAAAAAGAAACTTGTGAGCAAAGAAATTAAGTAAATTCTGTATGTTCACACACCCAGTGAGTATTGGAGTTGGAATATGAGTGTACATCCATGTCCCATTAGTCTTGTATATTAGTTACAACATTGCTAAAATTTCAAAGTGGAGAATTATGGGTGACATTAACACAATAACATAATTAAACCTTTTTCTTTATTTAATGGCACTTCCAACTTGCACTCTTCTTAAGTGGAGTTCTTGAAACACCGTTAGCCAATATCCTTTCTTTTATCCCTAAACCAACTCAGAACACCATCGCAAACTACAAATTTAGAATACAAACCTATGGAACATCTCAGAATCTGTTTTTTTTTTTTTAAAGATTTAATTTTTTTTCTTTTTCTCCCCAAAGCCCCCAGTACATAGTTGTATATTCTTCGTTGTGGGTCCTTCTAGTTGTGGCATGTGGGACGCTGCCTCAGCATGGTTTGATGAGCAGTGCCATGTCCGCACCCAGGATTCGAACCAACGAAACACTGGGCCACCTGCAGCAGAGCATGCGAACTTAACCACTCGGCCACGGGGCCAGCCCCAACAGAATCTGTTTTTGAGAACTGCAATGGCATCTGTTGTTACTTTAAGGGATGGTTCATCACAACTCCCACTATTGACTGTAGAGATGTTGTTAAGGGCAAGTTCAGCTAAGGCCTATGTCCTCTTTATGAAGCCTGATGACAGATATTTCTCTCAAACCTCAGTGCTAAAAAAGCTTTCTTTTCTTATTTAACTGGTATTTGAAAACTACGTATTTCATGGATTTGAAAAAACTTTTTACTATTTCTGTTTCAACCAATGATAATCTCAAGGTCAAATTTGTTCATCATTTTTTACAACCTTCTGGAAAAAATTTTTCATTCTTAACCTTACCCTTTGATTGATTTTAATAATTTTTAGAAATTTCTCTGTGCCAACACATCTTTATCCTCATTTATTCTATGCTATTATGTATGTTTTTGTACTTGTCTCTACTGCTTTTGAGAATGAATTCTCAGTAAATGACTAAGCAGAATTTGGACTGGAATCAGAGGAAGGGTGCGGGCCAGACTTCTTGATGCACTATTTTACACCATTAGATCATAATCAGAGCATCTTTCAAAGTATTTCCTCATATTTGGTGGTGGTGTTTCAAATCACTAACCTTCAACATTGGCTCTTCAGATTTCATTCAGTGAAAGAACAGACCACCCTACTTGAGGGGATAAAAGCCCTCAGTACGGCTGATAAAAATAATTTTAGTTACATGCATGAGCACAGCACCAATCAAACTTTTGGAAGGAGGATTTGCTTTAAGGGATAAAACAAGTTTCTGTCAATTTGTCTCTGAGACGGCCATTAAGTACAAAGTTTATTTTTTAAATATATATTTAGCACAGCTTGTGCTCCCCTTTTGGTGCTTAGAACATATTTTTCTTCAAGAAAATATTTTAGTGGATTAGCTCCACACCAAATCTTTATCTTTGAGATGGCATAAGTCAGTCTGCTCTCTCTTGATTGATCAAAACTTGGACCAAAGAAGGGCAGCCATATGGCACCAAAGCCAATGACGCTGTGCTGCAAACCAGAGAATCTGGAATCAGTGGATGCCAAGAAGCAGAATGCATAGTGATGTATGAATTAATGCAGGCAGACAGGAATAAAAATATTGATGCACTTTTAAATTGATATTGATACATGTATGTCAATGAATAGTTACAGAATCATTTTCATTTCTCAAACAAATGCTCTAAAGAATGATGATAAAAAAGGCTTAGGTTTAAAAAAAGTCAGCTAGAATTGAATAGACGTTTAAATGAATACTCTAGATTTTTTTCTTTTGAAACATTGCAACCAGACTGGCATCGCAGATATCATATGGGTAAATAATTCAATCACTCAGCAAACACTTACTGAGTGTTTCCCAGTGCCTGATCCTGTTCTATGCTCTGCCGACTGAGCAGCAAGTAAGACGGCTACGTCATTGTTACAGAGCTTAGGTTCAAGGGTGGAGGAACAGGATGCGAAATAAATTAACGCACAAGATATTTTCAGATAGGTACTAAGAAATCCATACAAAGTGATATAATAAAGTAAGCGTGGTGGGGGAAGGAGTTACTTGAGACAAGCACTCACGGTAACATATCTGTTGAGACCTGAATGGAGGAGTCAGTCATGAGGAGATATGAGACTGGGATGCCCCTCACAGCATCACCAGCAGGTAGAAAGGCCCTCAGGTGGGAATAAGCTTAGAAAGTTTGAATGCAGAGGGAAGCTTCTGAGGCTGGAACATAGTGAGTGAAAGAGGAGGTGGTAGTGGAATAGAAGAAAGACATCTTGACAAAAATGGAAGGCTTCTGCTGCAAACTACTTGTTGTCTCTTGTGGAAGCAAAACTTAACCTGGGCCTGATGTTTTGCATAATTCGTGAGCTGATCTTTGGAATCCCTCCGATCTAAAATATTCTCTTAAAATACCTTTTTTGTCTTTTCAAGTTCTAGTTATTCTTTGGTAATTCATTCACATTAACCATTTCTGGGATTTGGAAAGGCACAGTCCATGATTGAAAGGGTTAAAGCATCCCTCTGCATTAGTGATGTACTGAATTTTTAAAGCACTGGGTAAAAATGTATTTGTAAAGTCAGTTCCCCCAAAGTGCTCACTGCCATTAACTGGGAGTGTTGTCCATTTTTGGAAACTGCATTAAACTCTTTAGGAGGTCAGGATGCTGCTTAGTGAATTGCTGCTTTGCCTCAGTGAACAAGAAAAGAATTTCCAGTTAGCTAAACTCTAAGCACATGTAGAATATATAAAACCAGTCCACATTTAAGAATCTGTTTCTTTCAATCAGTCGTTTCCAGCCTTTTCCCACACGTCACACCATTCTCACATGCACCCCTATTAGTGATGTTCCTCAAGGTGGAACGGGAATCACCCCCAGGAAGACATCTGCATCATTTGCTCTTTTTTCAGATGAGACACCTCCTAGGAGAATGTGCCCCCTTTTTATTCTCCTTCCTCAAGAATCATTCTTCTGAAGTTATTAATTATGCTATATGAAATGCACCAAGTTAAAAAAAATTCCTTATTTTCTGCTAAGGCATGGATAGTTCTGTTTTGATAACTTTGGCCACTAACTATTTTATCACTAGGCTAATATCTCCCAGCCTGAGTTTTGCAACATGCTGGTGTAACATGATCAGATGAGAGAGGTGTTATTCACACTTCCATTTATTCAACATTTTTATTGTGTACAGGCTGAGTCTTGGGCACTGTGCTTGGTGCTGGGGATAAAAGTGTGAGGCAGAAAGAGGTGGAGAGATATAATTTCTACCTCCTGGAGCTCATGGCCTAGGATGTATGTGTACATGGAGCTATGGAGGGGGTTACAGACAGATTAATAGTCAAGTGCAATATGCAGTGATAATCTCTATGGTGGAGAAAGCATCAAGTGAAATAGAAGCTAAGGAATGGTACCTAGTACACATTTAAATAACGAAAGACTATGCAGAAAAAGGAGCATCTAGGTAGAAATTGAGGGAAAAGTAGCAATAAGGCAGATAAAGTGAGACTTGAGAGAAGAGATTTCCAGGTAAGGTGTAAAAAAAAAAAAGGAAAAAGAAAAATGAATAAAAGAAAGCCTTTGTGGTAAGAAAATACATTACATTAGCTTCTTGATATTATGTTAGGTTACATTAACTGCATTCATAGGTCTAGTGAAAAGAAGTTGAGGTGAAATCACCTCTGTTGGCTTCTGTTTCCTCTGTGCCATCTGTAGATAAGATTGTTCACTTAGAATAAGGCGAAAGTTATGAGGTCCTGAAGCATTAAGGGAGAGTCAGGGAGATTTTTTGCTCCCATCTCAACGATGAAAACAAACAATCTATGAAATCATCCCTTTCATTTCTGTTTATTTAACTCCTCAGATAGCTGTGAATACAAAGTAAAATAAAAAGACTAGACAAGAAAACACAGATACTTCCTAGGAGAGAAGATATCTACAGTTGCTTTCATTCCTTACTGAGTGGCGGGAGGACCTACTGCTGTAGATCTTCAGGAATAAGGAGAAACTTGCTAGGGTGCTCCACCATGAACCAGCCCTCCTAGCCTACATCCTGTGACTTGCTTTGATCAAGGCAAAGTTAGAAGTGTTATGCAAGCGGAGCCTTGAGAAGTGCTTGCACACTGGAGCTTGTCCTTTTGGATCACTTTCTATTGGAGGCTGGCTACCATGATAGCAGAAAGTAATGCTGGATCGCGACATCATGTGGAGAGGCCCAGGAAGATGAAACATCATGTGAGTATAGAAGCCACATGGAAAAGAACTGAGGCACCCTGACTGATAGTTTGTGTTTGTACCAAGGCCCCAGAAATAGAAGAGAGGCCATGTTGATCTTCCAGCCTAACCCAACTACCAGCTGAATTCAGCCACATAGGTATCTTCACCATCATGTGGAGCAGAACTGTCTCATCAATGAATCAGAATGAACATTGTTTAGGCCACTGTTTTGAGGTGGTTTGTTGCACAGCAATACTAATACAGACACAGTATTAATCTGTATCTGTATCAATATTAATACAGATAAATGATATACCAGTTGAACTTTTAACAAACTTTTCTTTTTTTGCTGAGGAAGATTCTCCCTGAGCTGACATCTGCTGCCAATCTTCTTTATTTTTGCTTGAGGAAGATTATCCCTGAGCTAAATCTGTGCCAGTCTTCCTCTGTTTTGTAAGTGGGTCACTGGCCACAGCATGGCTGACAAGTGGTGTAGGTCTGTGCCCAGAATCTGAACCCATGAACCTGGGCCACCAGAAGTGGAGTACACTGAACCCAACCACTCTACCATGGGGCCGGCCCCCTTAACACACTTTTAATTGTCACATGGGGAGGCATGATGAATTAGAATGACAGGGAGGCTTAGCCACAGAACAAATTTGAATCCAGCCACACACTTTTTCCCAAGGGCATTCACGAAGCACATAGAAGTAGTAGGCTGATGCCTAGGGGAAGGATAGAAGAGGTGAGGGAGTTCCCCCTGCTGTACATGGAGTGTTCCTCAAATGTAAGTTGGTGCCTGCTGAGGAGTGGCAGCAGGACACAAATGCTGCAATAACAGCTGTGATATACTGTGAACTTTGACTAAGAGTAACTCAGTGGCTAGCTAAGGTTGGGTGGGGCACAAGAGGTATGTCAAAAAGAACAAATATCTAAAATCAAGAACCTAAGTTTCCATTAAAAAAACCTAGAATGATAAGAGCAAAGCAAGGAAATAGTAATAGCAGAAGTCAATGAAATAGAACAGAAACAAAAAAGTAGAGAAAATTAAGACAGCCAAAAGTTAGTTCTTTGAAAAGATTCATGAAATTGATAAAGTCTAAGTTATACTCACCAAGAAAAAGGAGAATTGAAAGAGAAAGAATGAGAAAAGGGGCAAATACAATTTATCCCTATCAGGATGAAAGAGTGGTTATCACAACAAATCCTGTGGACATTAAAAGAATAATGAGAGAATATCATGAACAACTCTATGCCAAAAACTTGGTAACTCAGATGAAATGATTCCTTAAAAAATAAGCATTGACTCCTGTCTCACTTCATGCCAAAAATTAATTTGAGGTGGATCATAGACCTAAATATAAAGGTTAGAAATACACGGGAGAATATCTTCAAACCTTGCGTTAGTCAAATATTTCTCATATGAGACACAAAATGTTATTACTCTAGACATAAAAGTACTAAACATTCAAGAAAATGTTAAATTGAAGTCCATCAACATTAAAAATGCCTGCTCAACAAAAGATATCATTCAGAAAGTGAACAAGCCAGTCAAGCCACAGAGTGGAAGAAAATATTAACAGTACTTATATCTGACAAAGGACTTATATACAGCATATATAAAGACCTCTGACAACCTAAGTAAATATGGACAAAAGACTTGAATAGACACTTCACAAAAGATATATGAATTATCATCAGTCATATGAAAAGGTACTCAATATCATTAGTTATTAGAGAGATGCAAGTTAAACTGCAATGATATACCATTTCAATTTACTAGAATGCCTAAAATCAACAATACAGATAATTCCAAATGTTAGCAAGAATGTGGAGCAACTGGAGCTCTTATAAAATGCTAAGGGTTACATTGGTAGGAGTATAAAATTGTAGAGTTATTTTGGAGAAATGCTAGGTGTTTTTTATAAAGCTAAACCTAAACCTCCCCTAAAATTCAGCAATAAATAATAGATATTTATCCCAAGTACATAAAAATATATGTCCACAAAATGAGAATATTCATAGCAACTGAAAACAATTCATATGCCCATCTGCAGGAAAATGAATAAACAAATTGTGATATATTAATGCAGTGAAATATCACCCAGCAATAAAAATGAATGGCATTACTGATAAACAAAACATGAATGAAATTCGAAAAAATTAATTTGAACAAAAGAAACCATACACAAAAAATGCATATTTTGATTCCATTTACCTGAATTTTAGGACCAAATGAAACTAATTATGGGAACAGAAATCAGAAAAATCTTGCCACTGGTGCACTCTGGAGTTGTAGAATTGACTAGAAATTTGTACAAGGCAACTTTTAGGGGGATGAAAATGCTCTGGATCTTACTTCAGTCTGTAATTCCAAGGGTAAATACAATTACCATATTCATTGGATTTAATATCATTATATTGTATTGATAACACTTAATATAATTGAATTTTATTTTATATGAATTATGTCATAAAGATTAGCTAATTCTCCAAAAATCTCATTGAGGAAGAATTTGTTATCCCAAACCACAGTATATTTAAGGATACACTTCCTTGGCAATGGATAAAGGAGACACAAGTAACTTGCTGAAAATCTGGCAAGTCCCAGAGCTCAGCTTATATCCTAGACAGGCCCAAGATGAAGGTCAATCGTGAGTATTATAGGAAACAAACAAACAAACAAACAAATGAGTCATAAAATAAATGAATTCTAGTCTTTGGCTTCTTCTTTGTAAACCAGTCCCTACCATCGCGTTATACACTTGCTCTTTCTAACAGGTTATTATCTTAAAACTTGAGAGAAGTTGCTATAGTAGAATTAGAAGAATATGGGCTTAATTCTTTTAAAAATAATTTGTGTTTATTAAATACATGTTATTAGAAGCTACCATTTTCCAGAGCTCTTAACAAAATTTGCCTTGACTCCAAATTTTATCAGGCAACTGTCAGATTAGAACCTCTACCTTCAATTTTGTAAGCTATTCCGAATTTCATATAACTGGACTTAATCTGTTCTTTTGTAGGAAATGCATCTAAGCTACTGCCCATATCTCTGTGATATACTTCAAAATAACCTTGGTTTGAATTAAGCTTGCAGATAAATGGTGAGCATTTAGAAAGCTTATTTAATACCAAACTGCTTCTTACAAAACCATACTTCATTTTATTTAAACCAGTAGATTTTATTATTTTCCCTAACACGTTTATCATAAGAATCAAATATGTGAGAAGCAAGTATTATTAACCATTTATAATATTAATTTTGTGGCATTTTAATTGGTAGTGTTAAATATTTAAAGTTCTTTTATGTGAAAACATCTTTTATTCAATAAAGTTTTCCAAAAGGATTACTCTGTTTAAATATTTTCAATTAGACCTCATTTTCATTTGCTAACTACATATGACACAAATTTCTTAATTTTATTAAGGCTTATGTACTCAATTAAGAAGTATTTCTTTCAAAATACTCTATCTTGATAGGTTATATACTTAAACCAATGATGCCTAAAGTATTTGGGGAGCTTCTGTTGAAATTGCTTTCAGATCAATTTTGAAGCACAAAGAAAATCAGCCACCTGACTTTACAATAACGATTTAGTTAACCGAAAATATGATTTTAATATCTGGATACACTCTTTGCATTCATGCAAACTAGATCCATATGACCCTTTTCTATGCACACAAATAAAATTTTCCTCAGATCACACACTTTAAAAAAATTTCGACTTTTTAGAGGCAAGTCCAACAGGACTAAACTTTATCCATTTTATTACAACAATTTTACTTCATACTTTTATTTCAGGTATTTTGTCATTTTATCATACTTTAATTATAACAGCAAATTAGAAAGTAGGCACTCAGAAGCAAATTCTAGCCCACAGTTCACATTTCTAGTTCGGATAAGTTTCTGACTCCAGAAAAGTTAGGAAGTTGAGGCTAACCTAAATCTCACGTTATTTAAACCAGATTTCAATCCCAGCTCTTTCATGTGTTGCAGATTCTTATGTATTTCTCTCATCTTACTTTCTGTTCTGCAATCATGTTTTAAATTTTTCTAAAGTCCTTTTATAATTGTCTCAGATAATTTTGAAATACTCTTTTTTTATCTTTTAATTTCAATGTTGTTCACCTTTATCCTATATTAATTGTATTCTCTGTTTAACTCTTTGGTATTTCCAATTACTGATTATTTTACATAGATTACCTCCTTTATATATAAAATGCTTGCAGAAATGCCAATTTAAAAGTGCTCCTCTTTGCACTGCTACATTCTGTGTTTATAGCAATAATAATAATTGCTAACTTTTACTGACTACTTATAACATATCAATACTGTGCTAAGTGCTCTCCATGAATTGTTTTATGTAAACTACAAGGAAAGAGTGAAATCCTTGAGATTCATAAAATAATTATGATCAAAATAAATATCACGAAGATATTTGATATTTATTTGAAATAAATATCAAGGAGATATTCCTCAATGAAAGAGCATTGAAAGCACCAGATAAATATGTGAACCTTATTCTAAGATTAGTGAGGTAGTATGTGTTAAGAGCTCACAATCTGGATTCAGTGAATTTTTCATGTGGACTACACAGCAAGGGCTTAATTAGCCCTGAGACCAGTTACTTAACCTCTTAAAACCTCAGAACCCTAATCTTCAAAACACAAATAATAATAGGGTCTACTTTAGACTGTTTTAAGGATTAAATGAAAGTACAATGCTTGGTTCAGGCACTGGCACTCACATATCAGGGGCTCAATAGATAATAGTTGCTACAATCTTGGAATGACATGACCCAGGCTATCTAGGACATGACCTATGATATTTACCTTGTACTTCAGCATATTTACTCCTTCCAATGATTTAGAAGATCTCAACTTATGGTGAATTTTGTCTTTTATTTAATGAATGGAATTAAATAGCTACATTATTTTTAATTTCTAGTGAGGAATCCCAAAACGACCTCCAAAAAGATAACTAGCTTTGTTCTCACAATTGTTTTTAATTTACCTTGTGTTTTTGAGAATTTCTTTAAGACATGACATCAGGACCCAAGTCTGGCAAAGGTGTTTACATTCTGGCTCAGATTAAGCATTTAAACATTCATGCACCAGTTTAAAATTCCAGTCTAGTGTGTAAAAAATATACTATAGTTGATAAATAGGTCTTGTTTCCTGTAAACTCACATAGATTTCCATTTATTTACCTGACTTATTTGAAAAATGAATAATTCTTGAAGTGAAAGAAAAATGGGTATAGAAATGAATTATGCACCAAGTTAGAGAACAGAAAACGGAGAATAGCTATGGGGCAGTTGTGAGCCAAATAGAGACTCTTTGGATCATACAACCCTGAGAGGAAGTGGAATTCTAATCATCCAGGGTGTATACACCTTTATGAACATTACAGCCTCTTAACAGAGATTCCAGAAAGCCAAGACTCAGGAGTAGAACTACTCTGATCTAGACTAAAGGCTACCTTTAGCCACCCTAATAAATTCTGAACTCCAGGCTCACAAAATCACGTTAAGCCACCAAGAAATTAACTGTCAGAATTAAACAGTCTTTAGAAAAAGATAATATAATCCATTTCCTCTAAATCAAAGCATCAGCAATAGCAAGCACACAAGCAAAAATCACTAGACATATGTAGAAGCAGAAAAATATATCCCATTTTCAGAAGAAAATAAAAGTACTCAATAGAAGTTTACATGTTTGAATTGTCAGACAAGGACTTTAAAAGAGACATTGTACATGTGATCAACAATTTAAAGGAAAAGACAAATTTAACAAATGGATAGAGATTCTTAACAAAGAAATGACTCTACAAAAAAGAACCAAATGAAAAATTGAGAGTAACAGTAAAAAAAAAAAAAATCTAATATGAGATATTAGGTGGATGTGTTTAAAGAGCATACCATCTGCTACAGAAGAAAAGAATCAGTAAACATGTAATAAGCAAAACAATAGAAAATATCCAGACTGAAAGATACAGAGAAACAATGGCTGACGTGTATCTCGGACGCAAGTAGGATCATATCATGTGGTATAACATACAGTTAGTTGAGGTGTGAGAAAAAAGAAAAGAAAAGAAAAAGGTCGGGGCAGAAAAAAATATCTGAAGAATATTTTCCAAAACTTTCCCAATTTGATGAAAACTATAAAGCCACCAAACCAAGAAAGCTAAGTGAACCTCAAGCATGATAAATACACACACACACACACACACACACACACATAGATCAGGAAAAAGCCCAAGGCATATCATAGGCAAAATGCTTAAAATGAAAGATAATGAGAAGATTTTCAAAGTATCCCAAGAAAGAGGCTTATTACAGTAGAGAAAACAATGATAAGATTCTTTTCTGACTTTTTCTCAAAAACAATGCAAAACAGAACAAGGGTACGGCATCTTTAAAATGCCAAAGGAGGAAGAAAAACACTGCCTTCTAAGGTTTCTTTATCTAGCCAAAATGAAGGTGAAGTAAAGACATTTGCGGATCAGTAAAATATAAGATAGTTTGTCAGTAGATATATATTTCAAGGAATGATAAAAGGAATTCTTCTGCTAATAGAAATGATACCAGATGGAAATTAGAATGTACATGAAGGAAAATGAGGGCTGCAAATAGTGAATAACATTTACAACAAACAGAAAACAAATAGCAAGAATATAAACATAAACTCAAATCTATCAATATATCAATAGCCTAAAATGTAGGCTAAACGCTCAACTAAAAGGCAAAGTTTGTGAGAGTGTATGATGAAGCAAGATGCAACTATTTCTTGCCTATGTAAGACACACTGTTATGTAAAGATTCAAATAGGTTAGGAGAAAAATGATAGTAAAAATTATACCTTATAAGCACTACTCATAAGAAATCTGGAGTGCTGTATCAGACAATGTTGACTTCACCACAAGGATCATGATCAGAGGTATAGGAGGATATTTTATAACAAGAAAATGCTCAATTCATCAAGTAGATAGAAACAATCCTAAATGTATATGCACTTGATAAGAGAGCTGCAAAAATAAATGAAGTAAAAATTGACAACACTAAAGGGAGAAATAGAAAATTCCACAATCATATTTGGTTATTGTTTATTCTTCCTTCCTGTAATTAACAAAAAATGACAAATTTTTTAATTAGAATATAAGCAATTTGATCAACACCGTCAAACAATTTGACATAATCGATATTTTTAGAACCTTACACCAAACAACTTCAGAATATATCTTCTTTTAAAGAAAATTATAGGCAAATATCTTCACAGTCTTAGAGTATGCAAAACATTATTACAGAAGACACAGAAAGGGCAAACTTACAAAAGAAAAATAATGGAAAAAAATGAACAAAATTTTTAAAATTCTGCTTATTAAGAGACATTGGTGACAAATGAGTAGGTAAACAAGTTGGGCAAAAATTATATATAATTTTATATATGCATATATTATATATATTACAAACACACATGACAAAGGACTTACATGTGGAATATATAAACAACTCCTACAACCCACTCAAAGGACAAACAACCCAACTTTTTTTTAAATAGGCAAAAATGATGAACAAATACTTCAAAAAGGAAACTGTTGGAATAGCTAATAAACAAATAAAAAAGTGTTCAACACCATTAGTCATCAGGGAAATGCAAATTAAAATCGTGATGAGATGTCACTACGCAGCTAATGTGAAAGAATAAAATGAACAAGACATATCACCAAGTACTGGTGAGGATGTGCGAAACATCAATATAGTCAATGGTCTAGCAATCCCATGCGTTTGTATCTTACCCAAGAAAAATGAAAAC
This sequence comes from Equus quagga, assembly GCF_021613505.1. Lineage (NCBI taxonomy): Eukaryota > Metazoa > Chordata > Mammalia > Perissodactyla > Equidae > Equus > Equus quagga. The sequence continues at coordinate 111,114,863 of NC_060272.1, forward strand.
ATGTCACAAAAATACTTTTACAAAACATACCCAAACAAATATGTTCCATTGATTTTTGACAAAGGTACAAAGTCAATTCAGTGGAGAAATGATTCAACAAATGATGCTGGAGCAATTGGACATCTATAGGCAAAAAAATGAGCATCTACTTGAGCTTCATACCTTATGCAAAAGTTATCTCAAAGTGCAGCATAGACTGAAATATAAAAACCGAAAGTATAAAACATTTAGGAAGAAAACTACAGATTATCTTGGGGATCTACTGCTAGGCACAGACTTCTCAGATAAAACATCAAAAACATGACTGATAAAAGGAAAAATTGATAAATTGAACTTGTGATGGTTGATTATTTGTGTCAACTTGTTTAGACTATGGTGACCAGTGGTTTGGTCAAACACTAATCTAAGTGTGGAAAGGTATTTTTAGACGTAATTAACATTTATATCAGTAGACTTTAAATAAAACAGATTACCCTCCATAATGTGGGTGGACCTTATCCAATCATTTGATAGCCTTAAGAACAAAGACATAATGTATATTACATATATATTTTTAATATAATATTATAATGCACATTATTTATAATGCATGTATTACATTCATATATAAATATATAAACATATATATGTTTTATTTCTCTGGAGATCCTTGACTAACATAGATCTCAAAAGTATGAAAAGCTTTTACTTGGGAATGCCTGCATGAAGAGACTGTGAAGGTAAGCTATATCCTGGGAAAATTATTTGCACATCACATATCTGGCAAAGGGCCAGTATCTAGTATAAAGAACTCTCAAAACACATCAATAAAAAAAAAAATCTAATTAGAAATTGAGCAAAAGACATGAACAAACATTTCAGTGAAGAGAATATAGAGATGGTAAATAAGTAAATAAAAAGACATTCAATGTCATTAGCTATCAGGGAAACATAAATTAATGACCACAATGAGACAGCACTACATACTGATCAAATGGCTAAAATAAAAATTAGTGATAACACCAAATGCTGGCAAGGAAGTGAAGAAACTGGACCGCTCATATATTTGCTAGTGTAAATGTCAAATTGTACACTCATCTGGAAAATGTTTTGGCATTTTCCTGTAAAACTAATCATGCAAATACCATATGACCCAGCAATTGTGCTCAATACATAAATCTTTGTATATGCCAGAAACACAAAAATTTATGTTCACATAAAAACCTGCATATGAATGTTCATAGCAGCCTCATCTGGAGTAGCCCCAAACTGGAATCTGCCCAGATGTCCTTCAACAGGTGAATGGTTAAATAAATTGTGGCATATCCACACCACTATTCAGCAATAAAAAGGAACAAATTCTCAATATACACAAAAATTTAGATGGCTCTCCAGAGAATTATGATGAGTTTAAAAAGCCAACCATAAAATGTTACATACTGCATGATTTCATTTACATAACATTTGAAATGACAAAATTTTAGAAATGGAAAACAAATTGGTGGTTGCTGGGAGTTAGGAATGGAGGGTGGATTAAATAAGTGATATCGGGTGCATTGCAGAGGGATGTAGGTGTGGTTATGCAATAGCAACATGAGGCATGCTTGTGGTGTTGGAACTATCGAGGATCTTAACTGTGGTGGTGGATACAGTCACTTTCACGGGTGATAAAATTGCACATAACTTAATACACACATGAGTACAAGTAAAACTGGGAAAATCTGAATATGTTAGTTAGATTGTATCAATGTCAATATCCTGGTTGTTGTATTATGATATATTTTTGCAAAATGTAACATTGGGGGAAACTGGCAAAACGTTTGAAAAATAATATTCACATAATTTTGTTTGGTAAAAAACAAACAAAAAAATGTGCTCTGCAGTAAGACAATATCCTGAATCTTGGATTTTTCTTTGCATCTCCAGCTCTCATCTTCTCTCATCTTCTCATTTCAACTGTAACTGTATCTTTGTCTTTCTCCTGAGGAAGGTGGTATAGCTTTAGAAGAAAAATATGATATGGATTGTAATAGAATCTCTTCTTCCAATTCATGATACGCCAAGGATTCCAAATTTGGTGAAGTTCTAGACTTTCTTAAAAATGACTTATTTTAGGAGTTCATATAATATAGTGGATTTTGTGATATTTTTTAACTCCTTTTTTAACTAACCCACAGAAGTAGCCCAATTTCTTTTCCCCAGCACATGAAGTACCACAAAGCAAAAATGGATATTAGAGGGAATAAATTGCAACGTCCCCAGAGAGTATCAGTTTTGGTAAAATATACACAGTGTTAAGCCCCCTGAATGACTATAGTCACATGCTTAGAACTGTAAATTATTATCAAATAGAGTCTCAAGTTAGCATTCTTTATATATCTAATCTGATGGTATTTCAAGGAGCTGGGGCAAGGTGGAGGCTATCATTTCTAATGATAATCAACCTGACCTTTAATAAATGTTATAAAATTACAATTGAAGAAGCACTAAATGCTTAATTGAAAAATTTTATAAAGCTGACAAATTGAGGTCAAAGCCTTACAACCTTTACAAATATAGTATCTAAAATAAAGGTCTCTAATTTTATAGAAAAGCTAGTATAGTTCCAGTTTTCCAATGGCAGTATTAGGCAACATTGTTTATATTTAATCTTCCATCAGGACGAATGTTTTCTTCTATACATGATAACACACACGTCAGCTGGTACTGAAATAGACATAGTTTTATATACACACACACACACACACACACACACACACACACATATATATGGTTTTAAGATAAATATATCTAAAATGTCTGAATGTTGATGTATTCAAAATTTCATAAATACATATCAGGTCAGCAAATTCACTGTATCCACCTGTTAGAGTTCTGAAACAGGTGTCCATGAAACCAGCTATGAATTTAAGGAAAAGAGGCTGAGGATATTACATTTATGTTTGACCCCTCTTCAGTTCTCCCTATATCCTCTGTCCTCCTTTCATTAAGCATTCTTTCATTCAGCTGGATCTTCCACTTTAATAGCGAATGAATACCTACCAGTTCTATTGCATAAAGTTGGTGATAAAATGCTGATCATATAACACCACCAATCAAGTCCCACCAGCCCAGACCAGAGTTAGGCACAAGGCTCTAAGCCAATTTATGTATGTGCCAGTAACCTATAGATTGGGTGTCACAAAATGGTAATCAAAAGTGAAAGAGTGACTAAGTGGAACAATGAGATCATCTCTCAGCGAGTTTGACTTGAAGCCATTCAGAAAGAGGCCAGTCATAGTTGGCAGAAGCAAAAAGTGGAAAAAAAAAAAAAAAAGAGAGAGAGAGTGATAAATAAACTGAAGTCAAGAGGCAGAAGAACCAAAAAACACACAGAAATCAAAAGGTGCGTAAGCCTAACTGCCCATCACCATGACCTGCAGGGCTTTCTACGTGTATGGATCTGTATGTCCCACTTCACAATCTCCTCTAAGTTTGAGAATCATCAATATTCAGAATCTCATTTACTCTTCGTAAAAGTCAAGTGTAAGTATCCCACTTTTTCAAATAAAGAAACTGAAGCTCAAAGAGCTTACTTAATTTACCCAGTCTGTCTGACTCCAAAACCCATGCCATTTCCATTGTTGCATGAAAACTAAAACAAAATAAAATCAAAGAGAAACAGTATGCGGGGAGTATGCAAAGAGGGAAATGATTTTAATCTGAAGTCGTAGAGCCATCGCTTTTGCACTTGTGGAAGAATTTCATTGTTAATCACTATTTTCCAAGTTTAGATATACCTCAGAATGTAAATAAAACTTCCAAACCTCTAAAATTTTGTTACTCCAAACTGTGAGAGTTTTTAATCAAACCCTCAGAAATATTGAACATCAAACAAGTTTACTTAGTTCTACTTTATAATTTAGTTCTGCTTATGAAGTGAATTGTGCCAATTTGTAGTAGGGCTTCCTTAATCAATATGCAAATACTTGCTTCTGTGTAGTGAGCCTACCGCAAGCTTGTTCTATCTAATGACCTAAGAACACTCTGAGATTTATCTACTAATTTTCAGGCATTGCTCCCCGAGCTCAAGGTTAGTGCTTGAGAAGACTCCAGAGATCCCTGAATTTTTATGGAGCAAAATCACATTGTGACATGGATTCTTTTCAAAGGCGAATGCTTCATTCGGCAGTTTGCTCCACTTCCTAATACAATTGAAAAGTCATTTGCTGACAGTAAACCAGTGGCAGGTGTGCTTTCGTGTTGACAGCTGCAGTTCTGACACGGATCACAGACAAGCTCTGCTGGCAGTACAAGAACATCTGGAGCATTTGGTCTAATTTCAAAAGCCAATTTGAGTGGACTGTCTTCTTCCATTTCAGAAAATAATAGAAGTTCTGGACACTGGGGCCAAATCTGCATTGCAGTAGTACAGAGATTTATTAGATTTCTTATTTATTAAATATGGAGGCAAGGCCATAAAGCATGCCAACACTTGTAATGTCTGGGAAGAGGGTTTGTAAAATAGAACATTACAACCGTTTGCTTTTTTGAGAATTTCCTTGGATAATTTGAAAGCTCTTGAAAGAAAGAGAGCTAATATTTAATCCCTGGAAATTTGTTTCTGAGAAATTATTATAGTGATTTATACATAGAAAACATTTAATGCTTATTGAATGAGTGAATGAATTAAGCTTATTATTTTCTAATTTCTCATTACGAATAATATTCATTGCTAACATATATTAAATACTATTCTGCCAATATTGCACAAAACAACATCACTTAATTTCCAGAAACATTCTGCCATGTAGTAGCAAATGACATCATTCCCATTTAACAGATGAGGCTACTTAGACTCAAAGAATTAAGATGATTGTCCATAAGTAGGAAGTAAAAAACAGATTCTTTCCCAGGTTGGGATTCCACAGATCATGTGTTCTACTGTGTTTTACTGCTTCTAAATGCCATTATGGATGCTTTTAGCTTGCTGAATTTAAGAGGTTAGTGAGGAGAGCATAAATTTTTATTTACTATCAAGTAAGTTCAAATATGCCAAACTGTATTGTGAGCAGTAAAGGACTTCCTACCAAAATATTCATGGTGTGAGCCATTGGTACCTGGAAATTTTTAGAAAAATGAGGCAAAGGTGCTTAGTATAAATTCAATAATCATATCTAGACTTACAATATTAAATAATGCTCACAACTTCTCAACACCTACCAATTACTTAATGATTATTGGGCCCTATGGGAATGATGAAGGAGAGTTGACAGCTGCAGGGACACGTTCTCTGTCCAACAACAGAGGTTATATATGGGAATTTTGCCTGCTGTGATTCTGTGGCTTTTTAAGGGAATGAAATAGACCCTGATGGGAACATGGCATCTGCAGATTAATGACACTTTTGAACATTCGGTTATGGACTGGGTAGAGTAGCAAAATTATAACTTCACCTTCTACTTTTTCATATTACAGTATTTCAAGCGATAGGTGGGCAAGAATCCAAAAATATTAATTGCAAACTCCATCACTGTGCTCATGTCGGTATATGAAATACGGGAAATGGTACCAAGTAATTTATCTTCAATGTTGTGCCAATAAGGATGTGGCTTCTCATAGTCCACATGCCAGAGAATGTCTATTCAAATGATATTTGATCATTTTATGGATGAATGTGTGACTAATGGATAGAGACTAATATATCCTCCTGCCCCAACATTATTGAGACCAGAGAATTTATTTACTAGTGCACAATGTGACAAATAGTTCTCTTTTAATTTTTTTCTTTGATCTGAGTCACTCATTTTTAAGATTAAACTGGTAGCTATTTATAAAGAAAAAATCTTGACATGATTTTCAGGGGGTGCATGTCAAGTAAATAGTGTAGGGTTAAATATCTTGAAAGAAATGCATTCTGGCACCACCCAAGAGAAAATGAACAATTGTACCCACTCTGGCACCTGAAAATGTTGGTCGATGTTTGGCACCTGAAGAAATTACCCATGAAATGAACACTTGGGGCTTGACTCATTAGAATTCAGCTCCAGCGTCTTCAAATGAATAAGAATCTCTGCACAGATACTGAGAAATAGAGATAAAAAGAATTGCAGAGGAAACGACACTTCTTAACTATGCAGGGAACTTAGATTTAATGGAATTTGTTCCATAACACAGTATGAAGGTATGATTATAGGTCACAAGGCCATAAATTCCAAGCCAAGGAAAACTATGTATATTCAGTTATTCAATGAAATAAAGCCAATCAGAAATGTATTAATTTTAATTTAATTTCTTTGCTTATAGCTCTATATATTCTGTTTTATACAAGTTTTCTTTCATATCTATAATCCAGTCAAACATAGGTTGCAGGTTTTAGTATTTATGTAACCAGGAAAATAATTCTATATACTTAGAAAATTTAGATTCAATTCTAAAATTAGGTTTTGTTTAAAGACACAAGTGCATAATGTGACATGTTTCACAGTTTTGAGTGTGAGTTTTCAGGAGAAAATATATCTAATACTGTCAACATGTATCTTTTATAAATATACTGTATTCATTTTCTGCAGAATATTCAATATGTGGCACTACTAATTTCTTATGCTTTTAGAAGTATTTCTAATATAATAAAATATTTTATTAGGGCAGATATATTACCATGTCCTCTGCATTGTTTACCAATATAAATCTATATTTTCCCCATACTCATTGACCCAGCTCACCCTTTGAGCAACATCACACCTTATTGACTGGGCTTACTGGGATGAGGGAGAAAATTGGTGGTTAAAGACATGGACAAATCTAAACAACCTCATAGAATGATTTCTTGAAGTTGGATTCATTGTATTCTAGTCCCATCAACTCTGCTAACATACACATAAACACATACACTTTTACAGACACAATTACACAATATTTCATATAGTATCTGCAACTATAGCTCAGCATCACTGTGGGGTGGAAAGCATCTTTTACACACTGATTTTCTCTCTGCTTTCTTCTCTAGAAACAGGCTAAATTCAATATCTTGTGGGCCTACTATATAAAAGGAACTGTGTTTTGCGTTTATGTAGGTTATAAAATATGTATATCCAAATTGACGTGTTCTCAAGTAAACAGATGAAAGGAGAGAAAACATTAGCTATGAAATGACATTCTCCATTGCATTTATGAAAAAAGAATAAACTTGACTCTAATTGCCTTACAATATATAACATTAATGTTATTTAATGAAAATGTTAACAATAAAAATAAATGCAAAAACTAACAAATGCCTGCAAAAGTTTAAAAGGATGTTCTTCTCTTAAAGTCTATATATAGAAAAATAAATGAATAGAACTTCTGACTCCTATCACATTTAGTCTTTGTAACCTATTTCTTTATGAGACCTTATACTTGTTATAGTTCATAACAATTTTGAGTAGATTATAAACTCCTGGAGGGCTAGAAATTGTGTTTCATCCCATGAATCTAACTTGCCCCCAGTTTTCTTGCCCAGTGCCTTGCCACCTTGTACACAATAAACATTTTTTAGTTATTGTTGCTAGGGACCCACATCGGATGAATGGATAGTTTAAAGCATATAGGTTTGTTTTTATTTCTCTGAGAGTTAACACAACCTGACATCCTCCTCCCTAAGATGGTCAGAGTATCAGATTAAATCCAAGCCTCAGAGTATGATTCTGGGCAAGAAATTGAGAATTCTCTAATTTATCATCATGATGATGAGGGAGTAAAGCCTCAGAAGTGCCACTGCCCTGAAAGGTCTCTCAGTTACCAGAAAAAGCCAAAGGACTAGAATCCTGTATCCTAACCTCAGATGAGATATTCACTTCTGCTATAGGAAAGTGCAGAGGCTTGAACTGAGATGGACCCAGTGGTCTACTGGTCACTTACTCCATCACCTTAGGGAATTTACCTACCCTCTCTGGGACTCAGTGCCTCATCCACAAAATGCCGATTGAATGATTCTTGCAAGTGTAAAATATAATGTCCACAAATGAAAGAAAGAGTATCCTTCCAGTACACTGTTTGGCCCTCATTGACATTCAATAAGTGGTCATTAATTTTTCATCACATTGTATTGAGGAAAACGGCATTTTCATGAAGAATAACTAAATGACGTAATACTCAAGCAACAAAGGAGAACACCCTCCCTTTATTTTCAGAACTACATTTCCTTGGGAAACATGCATGGGAAAGATACTTAGTTCAAGATTTAATGAGAATAGAATCTATGGCTTGTTTCAAAAGAGGGAGGCTATCAGTTTATACAATATTTGTGTTGATAAGACTTTCACTTCACAAGTGATGAGATCCTTTCATGAGTTCACACATACCACACACTTGGTTCTCTCCTATCTATAGGTTGTATCTACTCAGTCTCACTTGTTGGTTTGCTTTTTTCTCCTCAAACTCTTAATGTTGGAACGCTCTGGGGCTCAGTCTTAGACCTTTTCTCTCTATATATACACACTACTTAGGATTATCTCTCGTCCTGTGGCTTTAAACACCATCTTTATGCTACCAACATCCACATTTTTATCTTCTGTACTGACTTATCTTTCAAATCCAAGCCTAAGATATCCAAATGCCTACTTAATAGTCCCAACCAAACAAAAACTGAAGGAGTTTATCACCACTAGACCTTTCTTGCAAGAAAGGCTAAAGGGTATTCTACAAGCTAAAATGAAAGGATGCTAATTAACATGGTAAAACATAGGAATGTGTAAAACTCACTGGTAAAAGTAAATATAAAGTAAAAATCAGATTCTCTAATATTGCACTGGTGTTGCGTGAAGCACAACTCTAGTTTAAAAGGTAAAAAGTATTAAAAACAGCTATAATTACAATAATGTGTTAAATACACAATAAAAAAGATGTAAATTGTAACATCAATAATCTAAAATATGAGGGAGTGAGAAGTAAAAGAATGACATTTCTGTATGCTTTGAGAGTTATCAGCTTAAAATAGGATATTATAAGATGTTTTATGTAAGACTTATAAGAACCATAAAAGAAAAATCAGTAGTAGATACACAAAAGATTTTGACAAAGGAGTCAAAGTATGCCACCATAATAACTCAACAAATCACAAAGGAAGACAGTAAGAGAGGAAACAAGGAACAAAGGATCTACAAAACCATCAGAAAACAATTGAAAAACTGCTATAGTGAGTCCTTGCCTATCAATAATTACTTTAAATGTAAATGGATTAAATTCTCCAATTGAAAGACACAGAATTATTGAATGGATAAAAAAAAACAAGATCCAACAATATGCTGCCTATAAGAGACTCTCTTTATCATTAAGGACAGACATAGTCTGAGAGTAAATGGACGGAAAAAGTTCTTCCAAGAAAATGGTAAAAAAAAAAAAAAAAAACCCCAAACTGGGGTACATATATTTATATCAGACAAAATAACTAAGTTAAAAATGGTCACAAGAGTCAAAGAAGGTCATTATATAATGATAAAGGGATTTATTACATAACATTATTATTATTATTACATGACAACTCTTGAATGTTGTAAATATTTGTGCACCCAACATAGGAGCACCTAAATACAAAAAGCAAATATTATTGGAAGTAAAAGAGAAATAAATAGCAATACAATAATATTTTGAGGCTTTAATGATCCATTTTCAAAAATGGATGGGTCATCTGGACAAGCAAACAGGAAATAACAGATTTAAACAACACTATAGACCAAAGGAATCGAACACACATATACAGGGTGTTTCATACAATAGCACCAGAACACATATTCTTCTCAAGTGCACAAGGAACATTCTCCAGGACAGATCACATGCTAGGCCATAAAACAAGTCTAAACTAATTTAAAAAGATAGAGAGTAAATCAAGTATCTTTCTGAAAAAATAGTATGAAATTAGAAATCACTAACAGTAGGAAAACTGGAAAATTTACAAATATGTGGAAATTAAACAATACACTCCTGAACAACCAGTAGATCAAAAAGGAAATTAAAAAAATCTTGAGACAAATAAAAATGAAAACACAACATACTAAAACTAATGGGATGAGGAAAAGGACGTCCAGAGAAAAATTTATAGCAATAAATACACACATCTAGAAAAAAGAGAGATCTCAAATAAACAACCTAACTTTACACCTCAAGAAATGAGGAAAAGAACAAACTGAGCCCAAAGTTACAAGGAAGGAAACAACAAACATCACAGCAGAAGTAAATGAAATAGAATAGGAAAGCAATAGAAAAGATTAACAAAACTGAGAGTTGGTTCTTTGAAAAGATAAACAAAATTGACAAACCTTTAGCTTGGCTAACCAAGAAAAAAGGAGAGAGGACTCAAAATTATAAATGAAAGAGGAGACACTACAATTGATATCATGGAAATACAAAGGGTTACTGGAGACAGTTGTGAATAATTATATGCCAAGAAATTGGACAAACTAGAAGATAGGCAGGAATTCCTAGAAACATACACTTTCCAAGACTGAATCATAAAGAAATAAAAAACCTGAGCAGACTAATAATGACTAAGAAGATATGAACAGCAATCAAAAACCACTGAGAACAACAAAAGCCCAGAATCAGATGGCTTCACTGGTGAATTCTACTAAATGTGTAAAGAAGACTTAATGCCAATCCTTCTCAAAGTCTTCCAAAAAAGTGATAAGAAGGGAACACTCTTAAATCATTTAAGAGGCCAGCATTACCCTGACACCAAAGCCAGATAGGGACACTACAAGAAAAGAAAACTACAGGCCAATCTCTGATGAATAATTCTCAACAAAATTCTAGCAAACCAAACTCAACAGCACATTAGAAGGATCCTACACCATGATCAAGTGGGATTCATCCCTGGGATGCAAAGATGGGTCAACATATGCAAATCAATAAAGGTGATGCATCACAGTAATAGAATGAAAAATAAAAATTATATAAGCATCTCAATCAGTGTTGAAAAAGTTTTTGACAAAGTGCAACATCCTTTCATGATAAAAACTATCAGCAAATTGAGTATAGAAGAAATGTGCCTCAACATAATAAAGCCCATATATTATATGTCTACAGCTAACATCCTAGTCAAGAGTGAAAGATTAAAAGCTTTTTTCTAAGATCAGAATAAGACAAGGGTGCGCAGTCTCACCACTCTTAAGCATCATAGTACAGGAAGTCCTAGCCAGAGCAATAATGAAAGAACATTAAAAGGTGAATAGATAGGAAAGGAAGAAGTAAAATTATCTCTGTTTGCAGATGACACAACTTAATAGAAAGCCTTAAAGAATCCAATAAAAAAACTGTTAAAACTGTTAATAAATGAATTCAGTAAAGTTGCAGGATACAAAATCAACATAAAGAGATCAGCTGCATTTCTACTTGCTAACAAGAAACTGTCAAAAAAGAAATAAAGAAAAAAAGTTCCATTCATAAAATCATTAAAAACAATAAAATTACTTAGGAATAAATTTAACCAAGAAGGTGAAACATCTGTACACTGAAAATTATATGGCACTGATGAAAGAATTGGAAGAAGACACAAAAAATGGAAAAATGGAAAGATATCCTGTGTTCATAAATTGGAAGAATTGATATTGTTAAAATATAATAGCCAAAGTAATTTTAGGAAAGAACAACAAAGTTGGATGCATCATTCTTCCTGATTTCAAACTACACCACAAAATAGTATGGTGTTGGCACAAAAGCAAACACGTAGATCAGTGGCATGGAATTGAGACTTCAGAATAAACCCACACCTATATGGTCACCTCATATTTGATGAGGGAGCCAAGAATACTCAATGGAGAAAAGACAGTCTCTTCAGTAAATGGTGCTGGGAAATTCACATGCAAAAGAATGAAACTGGACCCCTATTTTACACCAGTCACGAAGTTAACTCTAAACTGTTTAAAGAATTATATGTAAGACCTGAAATTATAAAATTCTTAGAAGAAAACATAGGGAAAAAAAGGATCCTTGACATTGGTCTTGGCAATGACTTATTGGATATGACACCAGAAACACAGCAACAAAAACAAAAATAATCAAGTGGGACTACATCAAATTAAAAAGCTTCTGCACAGCAAAGGAAACCATCAACAAAATGAAAAGGCAACCTATGGAATGGGAAAAACAATATTGCAAACCACCTATCCAAGAATACTTGGGTTAATATTTGGGTTAATATCCAAAATACAGTATAAAAAACTTATTAGATTCATTAGCCAAAATCTAAATAATCTGATTTAAAAAACAGGCAAAGGACCTGAATAGACATTTTTCAAAATGACATACAAATGGCCAACAGGTACATGAAAAGGTCCTTAACATTATTAATCATCAGGGAAATGCAAATCAAAACCACAATGAGATATCACCACATACCTGTTAGAATGGCTATTATCAAAAAGACAAGAGATAATAAATGCTGCTGAGGATGTGGAGAAAAGGGAATCCTTGTGCACTGTTGGTGGGAATGTAAATTGGTGCAGCCACTATGGAAAACTGTATGGAGGTTCCTCAAAAAATACCACTACCATATGATCCAGCAATCTCACTTCTGAGATATAGCCAAAGGAAATGAAATCACAATCTCAAAAAGATTTCTGCAATTCCATGTTTCTTGCAGCATTGTTATATATATATTAGCCATAAAGAAAAGGAGGAAATCTGCTCTTTGCTACAACACGGATGAACCTTAGGGCATTATGCTAAGTGAAATAAGTCAGAGAAAGACAGATACCATATGATCTCACTTATATGTGGAATCTAAAAAGGAACAAAAAAACTAAACAGTCTCATAGATACAGAGAACAGATTGGTGGCTGTCAGAGGTGGTGGTGGGGGTGGGCAAAAAGAGTAAAGACGGTCAAAAAGTGTATGAACTTCCAGTTATAAAATAAATAAGCCACGGAGATGTAATGTACAGCATGGTAACTATAGTTAATAATACTGTGTTGCAAATTTCAAAGTTGCTTAGAGAGTAGATCTTAATCGTTCTCATCACAAAAAAATCATGTTTTTTGTAACTATGTATTGTGATGAATGTTAACTAGCCTTATTGTGGTGATCATTCCACAATATACACAAATTTTGAATCATAATCTTGTACATCTGAAACTAATATAATGTTATACGTCAATTATATATCAATAAAATACAATAAACAACAATGTAGTACTTGCTCACTAAAAACTTAAATGAAGGACATTCAGTTCTCAAATTGCCTATATCTCAAGTTTCTCCTGTTTCCTATTAACTGTCTCAATCTTATGTAATTTCATTAAAATATGTTTAATAAACAGAAGGATAATACTCAAATATTTATTAAAACTCAGTAATATCAGTAAATGGTTTCTAAAATGAAAAGGATTGTCTAAGTTGGTAACTGTAAAATCACAAGATATTTTGTTAATTTCCTCTCTGTTACTGTAAACATACATTTTTAAACCCACTAAACTCTGCCTTGGTTTTGATTAGGAATCTTTGTGAACTGAAATCATATATAGTCTTTTAAATTTACAATTTTGAAGACTATGTATGTAACAATGGAGATACATTTCTTATGAGTGAAAATGTGTGTTCAGTTTAAATTTGAAAGAAATGCACGTTTTGAATGATGGTATCTGCAGGTGAGTGCCTACAAGGACTGGGAAGGAAAGCATGAAAATGTTGTTTGTCTTGGTACTTCAGAATCTGCACCCTAGGATGGTGGATTTAATAGGAATGTTTTTCTCTTCCTTTATTGTTTCTCTTTTCTCTTTTATTTTTTAAACTTGTTCTCAACATTGCCAAACTATTTTTAAAAGAATATGAAAATAGTTTTAGATATAAGAAATAAAAAGAAAAGTCTTCAAATATCCACAGATATCAAGAAAAAATTATAGATCTCTATTTTTTAAAGTCGCTTTTTGTAGTTTTTTCTACCATAACATACTCCCAGAATTATATATATTATTCATCTTTTCATGCAATTATGAAAACAAGCAAATGTCCTTGGTGAAAACAAAACAGGAGATTAAACTTTGGCCCTGCTTCCTGGGAATGAAGACCTTACGTGTTAGAGCTGTCAAGGATGGAACAGAGAGAAATGAAATAAATGAAAATGACCAATAACCCTCCCTAAACCCCTTCTTTGATGGTGTCATCCGTAGTAGGAAACCTTTAATTTCATTTTTCAGCCCTCTGATAGGCCAGAGATGTCAGATGGATTTATAAATATGCTATGATGGAAACAGAATGAATCATTTATTGGCTGCCTCCTCATTTGTGACAACTCAAATGCTATGCCGTTAGGGCTTGCTTTCTTTTCCTGTAGATTTTTTCTTCCCCAGTGATTTCATCTTGGGATATTTTTTTCTTTTCCAGTACTTGTCTAAAACAATCACAATCTACTAATACATTTATAAATGGGAAACATAAATCAAACTATTCTTATGTTTTAAAGACTGTTATTTATATGAATCCTTGCATTCAAGGAGATGAGTACAATTTGCACTGGCAAACCTTTCCAAAAATGGAGATATATATGAAAATAAATTCTAACAACACAACCATAAGGATTTTATTTGTTTAGTGTACAGTGAGGTTAAATTAGTTACTCGAGAAGGCAGCTCTTAGCAATGGTGTTGACAAAATGTTATAGCTCATGGATTATTTTCTATTCTCTTAAATACATCTCTCTTGATTAGAGAATTCAATCCCTTAGAGAGTATATAATGGCTTTCTTAGGGTATCAGGATAAATAAGGTGAGTTTTCCTGGAAATTGCTTACATAATGATAAATAAATGTTATTTATGCTCAACAAAATTTAGATATTTTATGACATAGAATATAGACTTACAAAGCACTTAAAAGACTAAACACTGTAAAATATAAAACTAGCAAGATTTCAAAAGATTAAACACCATTTTTAAAGAAAGTTTGCACTTGCAAATAACTAATTATATTCTGCAGGTTGTCCCTTCCAGGTCAAGTTTTTAGGTAGGGAAACACTTTGATATTTGCGGAAAATTTTGAGATGCACTTCTCTAGGCTATCTTATTTTCTTGTCAAGGAAAAAGAAAAGAAATATCCAACTATTTTCTTGGTTTATGTATACTGATTCTAACACCATCTGTTGCCCAGACACACATTCTAGCAAACACACAATACACCTTGCCTTATGCCAGTTATTACAGGGTCAAGTACAAAAGCAGCAAGGACATCAGGTTTATGCTTAAAAAGTGTAGAGTCCAGTGCAGAGAGAGATCATCAAGTAGGTGTAAAACCATAAACTAATTAATCTAACAGGAATATGGCTAAAGCTCAATGGGAAAATGAAAGAGCAATAGGTCAGCTGAGAATTCATGAAATACTTCACATGGGAAGTAAAGTATATCACTGAGGCTTGAAGGAGTGAAGGAAGAGTAAGTCCTCTTCTTTGTCAGTCAAATATGCATAAGCTAGTCAGGTAGAAGCAAGAGTTACAGGGAGGATTGAGGAGGTGGAGGATGCCACTGAGGGTGTGATTGCTGTGGTGTTGAGAGAACAGCGTGGGCAAAGACAGCAGCTTGAAAACAAATGGAATATGCATACAGGTGGTTGTGGATAGAAACAGAGGTGTGTAATTCAGGGAGAGAGCAAATTTTCATTCTGTACATTTTAAAATTATTTTGTTGAAAATGAGGAGTCACTAAAGAATTTTGAGAAAGGATGTGAATGTAAACAACAAGAATTGCCTATTTAGGAGGCAATCACCTACTTAATTTGATTTGCGTATCCTTGGAGACTTTCATTCTAAAGCAGACCCACAGTTTATTTTTTCCTCAGGGAAAATAAAAATATTCATCCAGGAAGAATGTAGTTTACCGACAAAGCATACTAAGTATAACAGATACCACTGCATGCCTGGCCAAGAACCATTCTTCCTTCTTAAGGAAACTTGAATTATTAAAGTTCTTTCTCTGTGCAGACTTGAGCTTCTATGGAAGCAGGACAGATTTTCAGATGCAGAGGGTAAACATGATTGGTCGAAGCCAAGTAATACTTTCTTTTAGGCTGGGGCATATGACACATTTGATCAATAAGAGGTGAAGGGATATTTGCTGGCAGTGGCAGTCAGGTGGGACTTCTCCAAATGCTTCCTAAATCTGAAAAGACAAACAAAGAAGGCAAAGTCCCTCTTCTTCTACAGGGTATCTTGTGTCTGGATGCGAAAGCTGCAACTATGGCAGCCGTCTTTCAATCCTGAGGGAAGCTGGCCAAAGACAAGTCTATGACAGGACACAGAGCACAAAAATGGAAAGAACCTAGGTCCTTGATGATGTCAGTGAGTCACTGAATTAATCATTCATACAACTGCTCAGCTTCTTGTAATGTATGATAATAAACCCTTTTTTAGAGTTTACTAAGTTAGTTTCCTATTACGTGTGGCCAAAAGCATCCCAACTGATGCAATAAGAATAATTAAATTTAAAGCATGAAAGGATTCAAAATTCACAGTGCACACCCTTCTTGTTTTATACTTCAACAGAGGAGGACCTGAGGAAATGAATGACTTGTGTGAGGTCACACAATTATAAAAAGAATCAGGCTTCCAAAAAGTACTCTTTTTATTCCAAAAAGAGTACTCTCTTATTTATGTGAAATCATCCAGCACAGTGGTGTGTAATAAGTGCTCAGTAAATACAGATGAATCCCTAAGAGTATGAACCCATATTTACCTCTTTGTCCAAGTAGTAATCAGTTTTGTCAATAACCATCCAATTACAACAATGAGGAAAATATATGCCACTTACATACAATGCAGTGAGTCATACCTTGGTGGATCTATAAGTTTTTCTACTTGCTTTGCCCTATCTATGACATTATGCACACTTTCTTTACCATCATCAGATTCTATGTCTTTTAATCTACTAATTACAACCTATTGTAAAGTAGCTCTTACCTTTCCTCTGATGGGTAGCTAAAGTTTTGATGCAATGACAAGGAGATAGACAGCACACAGAATTTCCTAGGTGATGACTCCTTTGTAGCTGGAGGATGACCTTAGACTCTGGGAGTTCTCCTGAACAGTAAATTCCCCACAGGCTCTGTCCACTCCCTATTAGTTTTCCAAGACTAGCATAATGCCTGTTTCATACAGATGCTCAGTGTGTTTTGTTGAATTAATGAAGTTACGGGCAGTAGAAAATGGGTATCTAGAACAGGGATAGATGAACAAAAGAGAAAAAGGGAAACACACTGGGGCAAGTTAGTTGAGAAAATGGAATTTACCAACTTTCTCATTTTGTTAGGTACTAAGTTTAAAGTAAACGCTCTTTCTTAATTCTTACTATGCCTTGTCTTCATCTTCATTAAATTAAAAAAATACCTTTATCTATCTATCTATCTAAACATAGTCATATAATGTCCTAGTGATGTTTGGAATATATTAGTATAATGAAATTGAAACTATGAATTAAGTGACACAATAATTTCTACAGAGCAGAGAAAAATGTATTTAAAAGAAGAAAATAGTTCACAAAGTAAAGATTACTTTAAAAACACATTTGAGTTTCAAGTTCAAAAATAGGCAGTCACCAAAGATTGGTATCAAGTGATAACAGTGGCAGTTTATTAATAATCTGTCATGTAAAGCTGACATATTAGAAGCTGAATTCTGCTCAGCTTTACAATGAAATCCCATCCGTTTTATTACTACCGGAATTAAATATGTTCTGTTGAAAGGATTTAGTAAGCTTAAATGGGCTTTAAAGCTCTTTTTTTGGTACTTTTACTGCTTTTCCTACCATCTCATTATCAACAAGTCAAATCGACTAAAGTCTAATCTTGATTCTCCCAGATATTCATGGTATATCAAAGAGGGAGCAAGATAATATACACATTTTTATAGAGGTTGATAAGTTTGCCTTTAGACAAACAGAAAAGTCTTAGCAACTAAATTACTTGTTTCTGACATGTTGGGAGCAGAGAGAGGGGTAGATATAGTGTGGAAATAATAGAAAGTAAGTATTAAAAGCTAAGCCAAGCGGATTCACAGATGGATAATTTATTTAATCAGCATTATATGTGAGCTAGCCTGATAGGAACAATCTATTCAAATGTGTGAAGAGGTGATAGTTCCTATGTATTTAGACTGAAGAATTTCAGTGAGGCACTTCGTAAGTAAACATTGTTGAACCAGTTTTTCATAAACATTAGTTGAAAATGCCCATCAGAACTTGAACTCCATTTTCTCTATGTATTGTCCAACTTGGTTGGCCAGTATCATGTCATCCTCAGTTGCTTAACATATTTTATACGACCTGTATTAGCCTCAGGTTTCCAAAAGTCTGTTGACAATGAGAATTTGGGAGAAGATGGCATAAGAGCTACTCCAGCAGTTGGTAGAAAGATTAAGGGTTGGGTATAGAATTAAAGAACTGAGGAGAATTCAGAGATTTTGATTTTGGATTTTGCATGGCAACTAATTAAACAAATGTAACACTTTGTGCTGTAAATATGTTGAGTTAGAGGGCTGGTTTTCATCCATCAGTTGGTTAAAAGTATTATTACTTAGTCCCTTGGCCATTAGATCAAATTCACTTTTCCTTATTCCATGATTAAAACCTTTTTCAAATGAGAACTGAAGAATTTCTTTGTCTTTAACATTTCACAATTAAAATGTAACTGGTTTTGCGAGATAATAATGTTGAATCCCTTTCATTCAAAATATTAATCATTAGGTAGCAATATTTTAGCACCTAGTAGCAGGTAAGAGGGCATAAGAAAAGGGAGGGAAAAAGGGATTCCAGAAGGTATATGTACTACACAAGATAAAATTTTGCCATAGAAACTGAAAATGAAAGTATGAATGTGTGTGTCTGTGGGTGTGTCTCATCCCTTGGAGAAAGCATTGTGTAAAAACACTGGTTAATAACTGTCTAAGGAGAAGAATTTTTTTAAGTTCAAAAGAACAGAAAGAAGTCAGTCACTCTAAGCCTCAGTTTCCCCACTTGTACATTCAGGTAATTGGAAATGACAATATTCACAGTTTCATAGTTCAAAGATAGATAGTTTTCAACTCAATTTCCATAAAACAAAATTGACTCATGATAATTGGCTAAGTGGTTTAAAGTTGATGCATCATGTGAATATAAATGAAAATTTTAGTCAGGATAAAATGGCTTTTCTCTAAAATGTTCTGAAGAGCAAGGTGAGAACAAGCTTAAGAAGTTGGATTTATTGGCAATATGTGTACAAAAAGTGATAAAGAGAAAGTACATAATGTTGGATTTAGGAAAACCCTCTGGGAGCATTAATGACCTAATGACTGAAAACAAATCTGTAGCCACTAGTTTCCAGGTGGTGAGCAAGATTTGTTTGTGTGCGTGTGTACGCATGCACACATAGGGTGTGTGGGGGTGTGTTTTTCATCTTTCTTCCTTACTTCTCAACGTATAACTGGTACGTGGCTTTCAGGAAGGTGATTAAAACAAAAACAAAAACCTGTTCACCTTTCAGTTGGTGCTTAAAAAGTTTCTTTCTTCCTTGTGTCATCTGTCCACACTTGGTATAGTGGAAATGACCTCGGCTTTGAGGCCTAATATTGGGAATATATGGAAAAGTCATTAATATCTTTGAGTCTCAGATTTTCTTTCTGAGATAGAAGTAATAATACCTCTCATAGAGATTTTGTGAAGAGTAAATAAAATGGTGATTCATTTTCACTAAGTGCTTCAATTCTAGAGTCCCTTTGTTCTTACTACTGCCCCTTCTTCACATTTTTTATATTTCTCATTTTCTCCCCCAAACACTTTGTTTTTCATACAAAAATATGCTCTGTTCTTCATTCCTCTCAGAAATAGTTTCCCCAAAGGTGATGTAAACACAACCTGCATCAGAATCCCCTCGGAATGCTTGATTAAAATGTCACTTCCCAGGCTTGACTCCAGATCTCCTGAGTCAGCCACCCTCAGAGGCAGCGGTACCTAAATATGTGTGTTTTAACAAGCTTGCCCCGAAAATGCTGTGTACCTAAATTTGCATACAGCTGCTCTAAACCACCGTGCTTACACAATGGGTTTCACAGTCCTGTATTCTTATGTCCCAGCATCTATTTCTAAGAAAATCTTAATCATAACTGGCAGGCTGCTTTCTAAATTTGACAGAAGAAAAACTAAAAGTGAGAAATGGAATTAATTTCACTTAGCAATTCAGCCTGGACAGAGACGATGGTGGGACCACTTTATCCAGTAAAGTGCCCACCAGGAGCCTGTGGCGGGCACTGCTTTTTTGTGATTTTTGGCCTGAATTCTGAATTCTTTGTATTCCTTCCACTAAATATTATAAATGCATTGATTTTTTATCTTTTCTTTTTCTTCTAATCATAATTTTAGGACAAAAATATCTTAATATGGAGCAGAAATCTTAAAGGAAGAAATCCATGGTTAAGAAGACAACTTGTCACTATTCTCTAAAATTTGAGCATTTAAATGACAAAGCAACAACATAGTGAAATAAATATATTATTTGTTTGAATTTGTAAAAGATTTGCCTAAGTATTTGTCCCTGTTTATATTTTTATAGATGAAAGATAAAACCACTCACCATAGTACAAGTAATATAGCATACATTTGATGTAAAAGTGACTCATTTCAAACCACACATTAAATTAAGTGGATGAAAACACATGTATATAATGTATCTAGTTCCATAAAGATAACTTTTTAAGATTATGTTAGAATACTGTCTGGGTCTTTAGTTATGCAATTATTTTCTTTAGGAAGTTACACAGAATTTTGATTGAATGAGTGGAAAGCACTTTGCTAAGCGTTATTTTAAAATCATTTTTGTTTCAGATAAATTTACTGAGGCTGACTGGAAGAAATATTATTACATTTAATTTTCCAGTTTCCCATTCTCAGAAAATGTAACTCAATCTTGATTTCTTTTTGATAATCAGGGAGTAACATAGTTTTTAGGAACAGAATAATTAAATTATATATTTTTTCTTTACAATGTAGTTTTAGCTAGTAGTAATGATTATATTAACTAGACTGTTCCAGAATTAAAGAGAAAGGTCATAGGCAGGCCACAAGAGAAGTCTCTGAGCTCTTATTATTCTGGTGGTGCATTTGGTGACACGACTGGAAATGTTGTCTGTCAGTATCAAAGAGCTAAACATGTCATTCTAAAAGTGGACAGGTAATTACTGCCTTCCCCTTACGCTATGTCCCTGTTTTATTCTCAGATGAATATTTGTTCCATATATAATTTCTGCATTGAGCTCTCTCATATCTATTTCCTTTTAAAATAAGGGATATTTTAAATATAGCTAAGGATTATATAGCTTTAAATATAGCTAAATATTATATTTTATATTCCTAAAAATATTTTCAGGCTTCTTCTCTGGTATATTTATACTATTTCAACACCAAATTCAAAGACTACATTATCTGTCAGATAACAGAAAAATAGGAACACTCAAGGGTCTTAAAATGATTTCAAGTATTTTTTTTCATTGTTTATTAATTCATCTATTTGATGCAAAAACATGTAGATGATATTTTCTTTAACACTTCTTTTGGCCTTGTAAATACTATTCAAGGAGGTGTACGTCTGTATTATTATTAGCAGTTAAGAGAGAGCATACTCCTGTAAACAATATTTATTACACAATTACAAAGCTAAACACATACTCACATATTCGTGTAGTCAGTATGTCAGTTTGTCAAAATACCCCTCTAAGAAAAAAATCTCAATATGGCAAATGACTTGGTAAGATTTCAATGACTTTCTCCCGGCCAAATCCAATGGTCTTTTCCTGATGTTGTTGCTATTAATTTTATTATCACTATTACATGTGATGCACTCAATAATCATTTAGGAACTATTATAACCCTCCCATTAAGAGATGAATAACGTAAGGAACAGAGTAGTACTACCTCACCCAAGTTATCCAAGGAGTAAATGGCTGAGCTAGGATTGGAACAAAGGTCCCTTGCTTGAGAAATTACTTCTTTCACTTTTACTTCTCTGAGATTGTACTCTTCTATTTCTCCTCCAATTTCTAAGCCTTAGTGACTTTTTTCTTTCCATTATGAAGGTTGTTCATTGACATGATTTCAAATACCACACTCAAAGCCATGAATTCTCAATGCACATCTTCAGTTCTGGATACCAAGTCATCACTTTCACATATGTCTGAGAATATCCCTTTGACTCTTGCAATAATTCTCAATTCAGAAACATTCTCATTCACTCACGTGTAATTCAATTTCTGTGATGTGTGTGACTCGAATTATTTCAGATGCTTAAAGTACATATGAAAGCAGATATATTTATATGGGTGGGATCACCTCGTATGTACTAGTCTTTCCAGTTACCTTAGGTCCTGAAAGCTCTGATTAATGATGCTAACTTTTATAAGTTTGTTCCAGTCTCTCAAAACTCTCCCTGAAATAAGAAGGGAGATTTTGCCATTTTTTTCTTGGACAAAAATTATGCTAATGTTTTATAAACACAGATGATATTGCAAAACTTTTGGGAAATCTTCCTAATAAATTCATTCTAACTCTCATTCACTCAATATTTCATAAGGATAATGCCCAAGTTGAAGAGAATGTGTAATCATTGTCACCTTTTGTTTCCTTTGCTATCACCCCTACTCCATTGGGATGTCTAAGTGTCTATCCCACCAGCATTGTGCAACATGTCTCTGGGGCGTGCTATAAATACCTTGGCTCTTCCCATAGGAATGTGGGAAATCCTTTTAAGTCTAAAACATGAAATTTTCCCAAAGTAACTAGAAAACATTTGTGGGGCGGGGTGTGGGGGGGAACAAAGAAAGAAAGCCCCAAACAGAAGTAACTGGATTTATAGGATATAGAATCCCAAGTTATCAACTACCACAGATTGGCTAAATTGGCCCTGGATATGGCACTATCAGAGTTTTCTCCCATCCTCCTTGAAAGGGGAAAATTTCTACATATAACTGGCTTTCTCTGGAGAAAACAGATGTTATTTTATCCATGTATAGAATACAAGAAGTATTTCTTCGTTCTGGAAAATCAGTGGTATATTGGCAAAAGTCTCAGATATTTCGTCATTTACTCAGAAGGCCCTTCTTTTATTTTTATGTAGAGGAAACAGATACAGCATCATAAAATTTGAGACCTCAAAAGACCTCAGAAATCATGTTGTCCCACTGTCACATATAAGCGGTAAAAGGAAGGCCAGAATGCTATGCTTCCAGAAAATCTTATTAGATGGAAACATTCCCTTTATCTGCCTTCACTACCTAGCAAACCTCATACCCTTTCTATAAGACACACCTCAAATTTTACACCCACAAGGAAGGATGCTTTAACAGACTCCCAGAGGCATTTAGTTTTATCCTAGCCTCTCCTATGACATTTGCTTCATATCCTTCTAATAGGATCGATCATCTCTGTTACACTTTTCCTTGATTGTGAAGCCATGAGCATGTTTTATACCTTCTGTTAATCTCAGCTTTACTGGAAGCAAGAGTCCTTCTCTCACAGGGGCATTGCGAGGATTAAAAGAGGTAATCATGGTAGAGGTTTTAGCACATTGCCTGGCACATTTTGCATGCTCAATACATTTTACTGGTTTGGATGATTTATAATTTATGTATCCACATGCCCTCCCTCTTCACTAATTGGAGAGTTCTAAAATGAGCTCTTATTCAGTCTGTAGCCCAGCAATCAGCACTGGGTTATGCACACAGTTTACTTCCAATCTACGTCTGTGTTGAACACACCAGGGAATGAACGTTCTCACACGGTTATTTCCTGGTGAAATCCTTTCTCCCTGTGTCCTTCAGAGCACGCACAATGTCTTTTAATCCTTTACATATATACTTGTAACCAAAATTATTTCCAAAAGTTAAAAATGAAATGCTGAACAAGCTAGTGCTTTTGTTATACGTGTCCTTAGCAAAGTCAGTTTTTTGGTTTTACTTGAGAAATTTCAGACCAGGTTTAATAAGTGTGTCCTTCTTTGATTTCTCAAGAAGAAAATGAAGTCCCTCCCAAATATATTGGATTTCATCCTTAATTTATATTCAACCTTTTCCTGATTCTGCGGTTTGACCTGAAAATTTTGTAGTTATATCTCTATTTCATGAGTGGGCAAATGCTCCAGCAACGGTATTCAAAACAATTTTGCATGGTAAGCCTTTTATATAACATTTTACCTGTCGTGCTTGAAATTTACATTAGAAGAACAATTGACTTCCTCATTTAATGATATTTTAAGAATGTATGAAAATTCATGAATGAAATTAAATGTTATGAATAATTTGAAGTAAAGACTCTTACCTTAATGACTGCGTTAATAGATAAAAATGTATTTAAATATAGCAAGTAAATATATATATGTGTTATAATGATTTCCAATTTTTAAAAATACATTTATGAATAGAAAAATCAATGTTCACAATGATGAGAACGTTTACTCTGCTATTGCAAACAGACTCACTATAAAATAATGATGCCACAGTAATCCCATCTCTATTACAGATTTATATGCTAGTAGACATACAGATCTTATGAAAATGGAAAACCAATCTTATTAATAAGAGACATGTTATAACCTTTTGAGGTTAGAGACAAACCTCACAAAGATTTATGTTTGAATGCAAGTACCAGTTGATTATAAACATTATCACTTATAATGAGAAAGAAATATACTTCAATATCTTAACTCGGTTTCAGTGACTTATCAAAATAAAAAGCCCCTCTTAGCTAATATTTTTCATATAACACTTTCAGGGAGAGAATCTATCTCAGAATCTATCTTAAAATCATTTTATAGATTTTATAGCTTGGGCAAAAAGCTCATTTTAAAAACCTACACTTAAAAGAAAACTAACACTGCTCCCAAATTATAGTTGTTCAGAGCTTGTGATTTGCTCATTGTTTCACAGATATTAAATAGTGGGTTTTTTGTTTTTGTTTTTTTATTTTTGCTGAGGAAGATTAGCCCTGAGCTAACATCTGTGCCAATCTTCCTCTACTTTATATGTGGGTTGCCACCACAGCATGGCTGATGAGTGGTGTAGGTCTGTGCCCTGGGTACAAACCCATGAACCTCAGCTGCCAAAGTGGAGTACACTGAACTTAACCACTAGGCCACAGGGCTCACCTCTTAAATAGTGTTTTTAAGGTAGAAAGGAGTAGGAAAGTGGATTCCAATTATGCTGCTTTAAAATATTTAGAATATCTGTAATCTCTCTCTGTCATACACAGACACACACACACACACATACACACGTGCGCACACAGCCACCATATGATCTCCTATAAATATAAATATCCAGCAAAATACAAATATCCACAGAATAATAATTATTGAATCTGTTAAAAGTTACTTAATATTTTGGAGCAATAATAAATTTTCCTCAACCTCCTCAGCCTTTCCCCACCACATTTCTCCATTAGCTTTTACAACGCTACCAATGATTGGCCATTCCAGATCACTTGGCAACAGTGCTAGGGAACCAGTAGAATTTCTATGCCAAGTTCTTATTGATACCACTAGAATTTCTTGTGATAATATACTTAGAGGCTAAAATACTCACAACCTTACTTTAGGCAGATAATAGAGACACCAATTTAATTAAAAAATATATTTACCTATTTGAATATAGCAAAATAAATGAAACACCTTGTACTTACATTTATTTCATGATAACAAGGTGTTCATATGACATTCTCTCTCCTTTTAACCCACCAGATTGGAATAAGATACAAATGTTAAAATGAGTGCATATTCTGGAGTGTTTTACATTAAAGAGAATATATTTGAATTTTTTGCAATAATTATACATTGAAATAAATTCACTGAATATGTGATTATAACATGTAACAATAGATTTAAAATAAGCATATTTAGCTGATTTATTTGAATCTGAGATTGAAAATTCAATATATATAATTGACAGATAAAAATTCTGAGATAATTAAAGTTTTAATTTCCTCACTTTTACCATATCATAATTCTTCTGTTGCCGACATAAATTATGGCTATCATGAGGAAAAAGGAACTCTTTGAATAAGAAGCTATATGATTAAATGCCAAGTTGTTCCATATCTATTAATCATGGCTAAACATCGTATTCCAATCTCAAGATTATAGTCAGGAATATGTTGGACTAAAATTCAGATTTGCCAGAGGTGATGGTCCTGTGATTGCCTCTTCTCTTAAAAGGTAATATTCAGATCCCTCCTCTGTGTAATCATAAAATATCTTATTTTTCTTAGCAGTGAGAGGGTCTGAAATAAATGCAAAAAATTCCTAAGGTCAAATTTTCAGGTAAAACGCGTCAGAAGACAGATCATATTGTGGTATTGAGGATGGATGTAAATCATAACATATCTATGCTATTAAATTAGCGGAACTAGGCAGCAGGAATTGCATGCTGCAATTACAATTTCATGATGAGCAGTTTTCCCACCTTCACAGACAAAAAGATATAAGGAATGCCAAGACAGTTTTGGTTTTCAATGTTTTCAACTTTGTCAAGGAAGGCAGATATGCATGTATAGAAACCTCTTTGCAAGTTAATAAAATGAGCACAATGCTCCGTTCTCATTTCTTTTCTATCAGATTCTCTCAAGTTGACAGATATGGTTTTCTCGAGAAGATAATGGTGATGACAGAGGTCTATAGTTAGTTATATAACAATAATTATAATTCTCCTTATTCCAGTAAATTCTACCTCCCATGTTCTTTCTACTTTTGCTTATGTATGATTGTGAGAAGTTGTGTTAATAGAGATTCTTTGCTCATTGAAATAAATTTTTTCCTATTTTTCCCAATTGTTTCTTTAAAGGATATCTAGAATTTCCAATTGTTTCTGTAAATTGCTACCCCTTTCCTTCCATATACTGTCCAGATCTCACTATGGACTCATTTTAAAATCCCAAATATTGTTGAAATCTGTTGTATTAAATATGTATGTAATTTTAGCTCATTCCATAGAATGCTTAGGTCCCAATAGTTACCATGTAATGCTTTTACAATGTCAATTCATACATACTTCTACAAATATCAATCCAGGACAATGAGCTATAATAGACTGGTTTGCCACATTATTGGCTGTAATGAGTCCTTAGGATGTCCAGTATTGAATCCTTATTCCCTACTCCTAATTTGGTCTTCATCTGATGTAACAACTGCAAATTGCACCCTGAGTACAAAGAGGTAAGACAATACATTCTTGATTCCAAACGGAGTTACTGATTCTTTTACTAGAGCCTGCCTCCCAACTCCATCTTGACCAAATCAATTGTGGATGGTCTTGCTATACGATCAATTGCTCAAGTCTAGGACTCATTCTTATCGTCTCTTTTTCTCTCACCCTCTGAATCCAATTAATTATTAAGTCCTTTTGGTTCTGCCTCCAAAATAGACTGCAAATCCATCTCAGTGATCCCCTCCTTTTCCAGGCCATCCCAGCTCACTCTCTCTCAGAATTCAGCAAATGTCTCCTCCTAAATGATCTTCCTACTTCTAGTCTTCCCACTAATTACTCTGCACAAAGCTCTTCTCTTAAAACATAAATGAGATTACTATACACTTTTGCTTAAAAGCATTCAATGGCTTCCAGTGGCATTTACAACCAAATCCAATATACTTATCACAGCCTACAAAGCTTTCCTCATCTCAAGCTCCTCTCCTTTTTATTTACTATGCTCCAGTTACACTAACATTCTTTTAGTTTCTTGAACATTCTAAGCTCTCCTTTTCCTCAGATCCTATAAATCTCTTTATACTCTCCTTCCCCTCTCCATTTCCTCATGTGTTAAACTCCATCTTTCCCTTAAAGTATTAACTTAAATATCAACTCCTGTCCCAATTATTCTACATTTGAGGATGTTTTCCTTCATAACATTTATCAAAATTGGGGTTTATTTTACAAGTTTATTTAATCCTTTTTTTTCCTCATCAGACTGGGAAATCAATAAAGATATGAGCCTACCACTTGGTAAGTTTGACATAAATGTTTGTTAATAGAAAGAAAGAAAGGGGGAGAGAAAGAGGGAGGCAGTGAAAGAGGAAGGAAAGAAAGAAGGAAAACAAGGAAGGAGGGAAGAGAGGAGAAAGGATGGAAAGGGGATATGTTTGAGAAAACAAGTGTTTGATACTGCAAAAGAAACCTGTCTAACATCTGTCTCGTTCATATACACTTGGTTTTCTAGACAGCAAAAATTTAGAGAGCATCTGCTACTATAAGATATTGTGCCTGGAACTAGCAAATATTTCTATTCTTTAGGGGGGAAAAACCGTTAACACTGTACTTTAACAGTTCAATGAGATAAATATATCATTGAATAGAAACTAAAATAAATACAGAGTATTTTGTGATTCCAATAAGTTTATTCTCAAATTCAATCTTCATTTATATTAACACTACATTTTAGTTATATTTTTTTTCTGACTGTATTTTACCTTTTTTTTTTTGGCCTTTTTAAAGGGTGTTCACGCTCTCAGATTAGAATTTTACTGCATAATTCAATCTTTTAATTTTGGGTTAAAGTCATGCCTAGTAAAATACTCTACAAGTTTATAACTCTTTAGTTTCTTCCATTTTCCTTCATGCATTATGTCAATAACATGTCTTTGGACTTGATTTGTCCCCAAGCTGTCATCTCTGAAAATGAAGTATATTGGTATCAATTACGTATATCTATGGTCTGTGTCTCTTTATTTTTTTCCTTTTAACTATCATTTACCTTCAGGGACGCCTTCATGTAGTGAATCCTGAAATATTTCCTTCTGTAACCCACGCTGTGTTTCACAGATAAACTCATTATTTAGCTACTTGAAAACGCTAGTGCAGGATCAGAGTTAGCTATTAATGTCCTGTAAAGTTTTGGACCAATCTTCAAGACACCTTTTCCTGTCTCATCTTTGTTCTTCCTGCTTTAATTATGCCACAGAAATAATTAATTTAGTAAAAGTGTAAATCATCTAATTAGCTTTTTAAAATTAGTACACACTCTATATATTTCTTCACCGTTGGCTACCTAAAACAGGCAAGAAAGTCTAAAAGAAAAAAACAGCTCTGATACAAACCCTATGCTCTCCAAATATATGAAAATAAATGAAATACCATCTGTCTTTAGTTTCAAAGATTTTAATCTATAATCCCCCAATTTTTCTCATCAGATTTTTTTACTCTTATAAGGACTTAAAAAAGAATAACTCTTTACTAAAAACAACATATCAGTTTGTTTTTGCATTTCTGTAGCTTGAGTTATGAGTTACTCTGAAGTCAATGAAATGGCTTGGATTAAGGACCAAGAGATGCAAAAAACACTCAGTTTGATATGTGCATATTGAAACTATTAAATTTTTCATTTGAAAATAATTATTTAATTCCATTATGTGTCACATCTTTCAAATATTTCAATTGTTACAGGGAAAACTGAATATGTTTACATCAGGATGATTAGTTCAAGAGGAAAACATATGCAATTCAAAAAGCATGCATAATAGGACAATACAATCTGTGGCAAACATATACACATTTACATAATTGACTCAGAATTTTAAGGAAGAAATAATACTGGCTTTTATAGTATCATTCCTAGCATGCACAAAACAGGTATGTGATCTATTACCATGTTTTTCATGGAAAATTTTATATAAATATATCCATGTATATAAATCACAAGACAAAAACATCTTAATAAAGTACACAAAATAGTATTCTATAATTGATCCTTTAGAATGTATTTATCATGGCTGTTAAGTGTTTATGTAACTTTTTAAACATAATATTTTGAAGCAACTAAATACATTTTAATAATATTTTTATCTGAATGCCTAAAAGCTACCATAATATTCTGAGTTTTTAAAATGATTCTGTAGAATATTTATTTTGCAGACTTTTGGTTCCTTTAACAATATATGATGGAAATAAATTATCCTAATACATTTAGGGTTAAAGTCAAATATTAATTTACTATGGTGATGAATATCTATTTCAAAATTATGGCCACATAACTGATTGTGGTGCGTGAAACTTATAGTAGGCAATGCATAAATACATATATTATCTTTATGAAATACTACAATTTGCTCATAAATAACTACATTAACTTATTAAATAAACATACATATAAATGTCTGTATATTTATATATTAATTTTAAAATAAAAAGTAAAATATATACAGGGCAACTACTATTCTAATGAAAAGCTTTCCAGCTAACTATCGTAAATGCATAAGGTAATAACATAGAACAATATCTTTACAACCTGGAGATAATTTCATGTGAAAGTCTAAACAATAAAGCTTTTAGAGAAACCATAAGGAAATATCTTAGCAACCATGGCAAAGGTAAATATGTCTTAAATAGGACTCAAAAAGCCCTAATCATACAAGAAACAAACCTAATACACTAGAATAAATTAAAATTAAGAACTCTGTTCAGCAAAAGACACCATTAGGAGAGTAAGGAAAACATCCACCAAATGGTTTAATACACAAAATAAAT
Source organism: Equus quagga (assembly GCF_021613505.1). Classification (NCBI taxonomy): domain Eukaryota; kingdom Metazoa; phylum Chordata; class Mammalia; order Perissodactyla; family Equidae; genus Equus; species Equus quagga. The sequence goes on from NC_060272.1 coordinate 111,145,303, forward strand.
ATCCAGTGGTGTGCTGATAAATGTTTAACAACTAGTTCTCCAGAAGGAAAAATAAAGCTCTGATTTTTAGTGTTTGTCAATGTATGTGGTGGAAATATTTCTATCATGGCAGATTTTCAAACTACCAAGCAGGTCTCAAAATTCTTGACACTTTAATGGTTTAATCTTGTGAACCAGGACCATAGATATCCAACAAAGGATTCCTACACCCATTATGTATACATAGTAAACAAGGATAGATAATATAACAAAAATAAATAGATAGTATAGAAAAAGGGCAGAAGACTCAGTTCTAAAAAGAGAATATCCACATGACAGATAATCATCTCAAATGTGACAATCATAAAAACAGGTGTTTAATACGACTGGTCTTCAAGATATTCAAATTAAAATATCCTGACATACACACCAGAATGGCTGATATAGGAAGATGAAAAATTCCCAGTGTTAGTATAAGGAGCAACAGAACTCTCACAGCCTGTGTCAAAAACTGATATAACCACTTTGGTCAACTATGAGTATCTACTAAAGCAGAACATATGCATATTCTACATACCCAACAAAATACATACATGTTTCCTAAAAGACATGTTCCAGATGTCCATATGACCACTCTTCAAAGAGCTAGAGTTTGGAAGCTACCCAAATGCTTACAAATGGGAGAAAGGATTGTAATTTGGTCTATTGACACAGCTGAGTACTACACAGCAATGAGAAAGAGTGATTTACCACTGCACACAATCTTACAAACGTAATATTGAGAAAAAGAGGCAAAGTAGTACCTACTTAGAATATCACTTATAGAATGCAAAAAAGGAGGCAAAATAATCTATCCTTCTAGAAGCCAACATAGTGCTTATGCTCTGTGGGAACAGTTACTAGAGAAGAGCAGAAAGGAGGGGCTGCTTCAAGGTACTCTCGTGTTCTATCTTTTTGTTTTTGAATTTATGTGAGTGCTGTTTTTATGGGTGTGTTCATTTTGTAACAATTCACTGAGATTGTGCAGTTAAGATATGAGCAATTTTTCCTATGTATTTTGTTTGTATAAGAGGATTTAAAGGACCAGAGATGATAGTAAGTTTTTAAAGTATTTTTTAACAGTTTATAGGTTGAAATAATTTCTGAGAAAAGGTAGGTATACTTGTGAAATGTAAGTCACAACTTTAAAAAACACTTCTTGCAGATAAAGTTATTGTTGAATGCATATCCAAATAGCATATTTCATAATAATTTCTTCCATTGTCAGCAGAGTCCTCTTGGTAGGGCAGATGAATTTCCCATTGCTTCTATATGACACTTGTTTGTGATAATAATTTGTTGAGGGTTTCTAAAAAAGTGTAACTAAAAAGTATACCTTAGAGATCCCAGAAGCATTTGTTGCCTACATTCACTTAAAACAATTTCTTCAAGATACATTTCAATAATGCTATATAACCAAATCAACAGTTTTAGTCAATTGCCTTTGTGTTTCCAAGTAGATCATTTCCCCCCAAGTATAAAATGTATGATATAAATGCCCATATTATATATACTAAGGAGCAGATAAACCTTCAAAATTGTCCTACTAAAAAATAACTGCATTAATTTCACAACACAAACTTATGTTTACTCACAATGTGAATTAATCAATTATAAGGGTAAACCAGATTCACATTGGATTCATAGAAATTAACAAATAATAACACTCAAAAAAATCACCTTAGAAGTGACTGGCTATTTCTTAACATTTCTATTTCAACAGTTACATATTTTACTTTCAATTCTCTGAAGCTCTAACATCAAGCTTTTATAGAAGAACCCAATTTTGATAAATCTTGACAGGTGATAAAATAAGTTTTACTTTCAATAAGTCATTGCCTCTATTCATTGGCATCAAATAGACTTCACTATAAAAATTTTAATATATAAAATTGTCATTCATGTCCAAAGAACTATTTTCCAGTGGTATAAATCCTTACCTTTTCAACGATGCCTTCAAATTCACCTAGAAACCTATCAAAGACTTCATCAAATGACTAGGTTTCTATTACCTACCCAAGAACATAAACATTTCGAGGGAAAATATCACATAGTCTTCAACATTTATGGAAAAGAATGGTAAACTATCAGGTGAGTTATGCAAATTCATTACTGTTATATTCACTGGACACTATTAAGCAAGAGTAATAAAGAAAAACTCTTTAAAATTTAGTATATTCATTATAATCTTACCATAAGCTCACAGGTTAGGAATTCAGAGGAAAAGTTCGCCACCCTGAGACCTAGAAAAGTACAACCAAAAACATTCTCTATTAGGACTAGTGTTGCATTTCAATTCAAGCACCATAAATGTTAAATTTAATATCAGAAGAAATTTTATTGTATAAGTAATTAGTGTACACATCATTTAACAAAAAACTTTTGACTACGATATTTGACTGAAGTAGCATTACAGTTACTCAGCTCACATCAAACGATTGTGATTTAAGATCAATTACTCAAATTTGGGCTCTTTGACGCAGGGATGACAAGAAAGAGAGAATTTTTATTGTCTCTTTTGCTTCTTGTGGGATTTTGGGTGAGCGACATATTTGCCAGCAAAATGTAATTGTATATGTTATTTTAAATAAACTTCTCAGTTTACATTAATTTAACAGTGTCAAATATATACATAGCCATACCCATATATACTTGTAACTGCAAGAACACACACACACCAAAGTGCTTATCGTATTATGATCCTATTTTTATCTTTTCTTTCTGTTTTAATCATTAAGTGATACATAGCTCTTCATGAATATCAATATTCCTCTATCATAATTTTAAAGGCTGCATTATACTCCCTAGTTCACTATACTCTTACATTGTTTAAGATAGTTAATTTAACAGTAACACTACACGACACTGGTCAATATTATTGTGTTTAAATCAAGCCATTTGGTTACCATCACGTGTGATCATATTTAGTAGCTAATGCACTCTGAAAGAATTTTCTCTTTTGATGCAGTGGTAACTTACTAATCAAAACACATTTATGAAGCCCTTAAATTTGATTATTTCTGGGTAGATATTGTTCTATATGAACAAAAGAAGAAAATAGAAAATTTAGTCTCTACCCTCAATGAAGAAATTAGTAGTATTCATAAACCCTTTAGAAAACTCAACACTCACTGATACATAGGCAGGTGCTTTACTGTGATGTATTGCAATACAAGTTAATAGAAGAGACAAACTGTAATAGACTGAATCTTTTATATCAGTGTCTTAATGAGTGGTGTTGTTTTAGGGGATATGTTTTTCTCAGATGTCTATGCATTAAACTGTTGCAACTGTTTTCTACTGTAATTGAGGGAAAGATTATGTAACAGTTTATCTGACAGAGGAACGTGATTTAACTCTTAGGAGGGATTATTATATGTGAAAACGATTCTTACGCTAAAAAGAACCACTTGAGAAGTGAAATGAAATGTTTCCAATATTCTTGTGATGAAATGTTAGTGGAAAACAAAATACCACCATCACTGAGGTGTAAGCGTTCACATTCAAATTTATTGTTCTTATTCTGCAAATTGAAATGCATGTGTGAAGTGAAATCTTCAGTAATGAATGCTCAGACTTTCTTGGTCAAAGTTGCTGAGCTCTTTGGTGATAGAGACTTGACTGCACTGAGCCTCTGATTCTCCATCCACTGCATTTCACTCCAGTTATTGGCCATTGCTCCATGTCTCCTTGTTCCCAAATTGATAGACATTGTTTACATGCCTTCTGTAAGTGTCTCTACTCCCCATTCCTTTTATAAACCCCAGTGGACATGGATTAAGCTGTGCACCCCGCAGGCTCATTATTCAATTACTTTCTGCTTCCATTTTCCCTGCACGAGGAAGGAATGAGAAGATGACTTCAAAAGATCTACTTCCTATTTGTTTTGTTAAAGAAGAATTTCCCAAGAGTCTAGTGTGGTTTGAATGCTTAGACTTCAAAAAGTGAACCAAGGAATTATAATGACCTGCCCCTCTGCTCTCCTTTTTTATCAAGAGGTGTATCAAGTTAAATTTGGGACAAATGTTAAAAGGTTGAGTGTTAGAATCAACATTCAGCTGAAAATAAGTATTGCCACTGTGGAATGAACTCTTTGGATACACAAATTTAAAAGCATAATTGGTATTAACATTTTATTATTAAAGATGTAAAGTCAAGCTTTAAGGTTTGAGATTATAATGCAAGAATGGTAACTTCTTTTAGCACCATCAGATGCTGGATTACTCCTCCAAGCACTGTGTTGCTTATTTGCAATATTAAATTGACACTTTTAGCTAAATAATAGAATTTGCATCATAAAAAGCACATAAGGAGATTTATGTCCTCCAGTTACATCTAGGATGCTTAGTAAATCCAAAGAACTCCCTTGTATGTATTACTGACGTTGTTATACTGATTAGATATGGTGGACACACAGACTGTAAGTCACGGCTCATGTTTAAATTCAGGGAGTCCAGAAATGCATATGGCTAGTTGGTCTTCAAAACCAAAGCCGAGCCAGAGAGGTGATTTTAGGCACATAAGAAGGCCAAAGCGGAAGGACAGCTCATCCCAACTTTAATCCACCTTTTTCTATGATTTACATGGCCTGACTCGGGCCAAGATACTGAGTACTGGGATCTATTTAAAGAAGAAAGAGTCAATTTTAACATGCTATGGATAACTATTTTTAGGGGAGAGATCTGTGGTGAAGGATCAGTTGTTAAACTGTCAATGACATTGGCACTGGATTAGTTTTATCTGTGATGCATTTCAGGAAATTTTATTTCACACGATAAGATGCCAGCTAAATGAATTTGATCAGATATAGTTCTTTCATTTCTCCTAGTTATCTTTGGAGGAATAACCATTCACAAAGAACTTATGCTAAGCCCAGTAAGCAAACCTCAGAAAAAAATGATTGATAATTCTGGAATTCTAGTATCCTAAACCCATCATATCAAAAAATGAATGTTTCAGAGTAATGTTTATATAACTATAAATTACTGCAGAAATTTTGAAAAGTTGTACTTGAGTTAGTATTTCTATAGATTAATGCCATTTATGAATGGATTTATTGGATATGAGACTGAGCATTTGGACAAATTAATGGAATCAGCATGTCAGATGGTGACTTCTCTGATGTTAAAAAGAATTTGAGGGCTTTATCTCTTCTTGGCTTAATTTTGCAGGGAAGTTCAACTTTTTGGAGGCCATGGGAGGGGGTTGAATTTTAAAATAATTTGAAACCCTAAAAATTGTCGGATAATTTTAAATAATTGTGAGTGATTTTAAAGACAGTTTGGTGGGTTTAGGAAAATAATAATTAGCAATAGATAAATAGTACAACGTCAAGATTTCTACACTTTATGTCATATTCTCCATTGATACTTACAAAAGTCTCTTCTCTTAGAGATTATTTTCCACATGTTCAGATAAGAAATTGGACACTAACAATTTCATGAATAAACTCTAAATTGTCTTATAGCTAATATATTGTAGAGTTAAAATTCAACCTACGTTTAATTAATTTCAGAATCACAATTAAGTCATATACCAGGGTAGGATAATATTAACAGATAACATTTACCTAATGCATACCATATGTCAGGCACTGGCCTAAGTATTTTGTATGTATCAATTCATTTAATAGTCACAACTGTATCTCCACTTTATAGATGAACAAAAGTGATTTGTGAGAAAGTTTTCCTTTATTACCCAAGATTATTTTTTTTAACCCAGAGATCCTGGCTTCAGAGTATGTCCTATGAACCATTATAGAATACAGTCTCTACATGATATTTGATCACTGTGCAATATTCTTCCAAGTATTATTTCAATGAACATAAATGCATTATTTTTTTCAGGTTTAGGGGTGATGTAATTACACATTTATTATGTGTCTACTACCACCCTAGTTGGTTGGTCCTAGGTAATAATAGTAGTTGACATTTATTGAACATCTACTATGTATCAGGAAGTATGTTAAGTGCTTTAAATCCATCTCATTTAATCCCTATAGCAATCCTACCAGTTATTGTGATCACTCTTAACACATAGCAAGAAAACTCATTAGAGTGGTTAATAAAAGTGCTCAAGAGCACAGAGTTAGTAGATGGTATAGCTGAGTGTCAAGCACAAACTCTCTTATCTCTACTAATTAGATACAGCACAGAGATTTTGATTCTTTTAATAGGGAGGGAGGAAGTGGGAAAGAAATTAGGAGCTTCCATTTTAGTCCATTTAGAAAGAAACTTAAAACTTCAACTTCAAAAAGCAGAGATGTGACTACACTCTCAATTTTTTAAATAAATCTACAAGAATAGTAAATAAAGTCCTTCTAGTCTTAGATAGTGACAGCCCCACAGTGCCTAGCTCATTAAATGCTAAACTGAAACTATGAATTATTTATCAGACATGCCAATTTCTAGAATTTCCTGTCAATAAATTTTAGAGTACATAAGATTTTACAAAATATGTAGATTTTATATAATACATGCACAATTTTGGTATAGGTTATCAGAAATGCGTTCTTAGAAAACCAGATAAACTTCTATTCATTTAGAAAAATGCAAATAATGTTTTTTTTAAAAAAAGACTTTGAATTCTTACTTCTTTCAAGGCTGTCAAGCTTATCATCTCAGAAACACAATTCTTATTACAATTGTAGGCAACATGTTTGGGAGAAAAAAAAGTAGACTGTTTGAATAAAACCTGGCGTATCGTAAACTCACAATAAAAAACTAATAAACACCTGAACGTTCCAGTAAAGAAATAATTACTGGATAAGCCTTTAGGAAGAAAAATAGCCTGTGTTTAGGTACTAGATTTTACCTTAGTTCAGTAACATCTGAACTTTCTCAATGTCTTATTCAACACCTAGATTATTTCTTTCAAAACAGGTCTTAAACCCTGGGAAAGTCGGAGTGACAGGCAGTGATGGTTTTGGGACTATGAACTCATCCCATGATTAGGTAATCTCTGTAAATCTGTTGAGTAACTATAACTATATATAACGTATATAACCATATAATGTTAGTTCAGTCATTAATTCATTTACTCAACAAATATTTATTCAGCAACTATGTGTCAGTCACTACTATCCTAGAATGGGAGGTTAAAGTGATGAACAAGATAAGTATGGTCCAGTCTCATAGATTTTTATGTTCTGGCTACTGATACTATATTTAAGGATTTCGTATTTTATTGCCAGTATCAAAAGCCACTAGACATTCTGTCATAACAGTCTATAATCTTTTGTAAGGATTCCTCTTTGGGTGTTCCAAACTCTAGCTGAACAAACTTTAATACATTCAAATGGGTTTAACACTATGGCAGAAACTTCTAATTATCCCCAAATATCCTCTTACCTTGTTTTTAATAAGAAAACCACTGATTTTTGGCTAGGTTCATGGACACTGGGAATAAGAATATGATCCTTACTCTTGGTGCCATGAGACTAAGCTATGGCAAAAGCATGCACACAGAAGTGAAGGGAGAAACTTCTAGAAAGTGTCACTGAGTGTAGGAAGTATGCCCATCTTTGTCCCTTTCTCCCATTAATGTCTAGCTAGAAGGCAGAATTAATGCCTGGTGCTCCATTAGTATTTTGTATGGTGAGAGGCTCCCCTCCCCTCCCTGCTACCTTTAACCCCCAAGGAGAGGGATAAGATAGGAGGGGGCTGGATCCTGGACCCCAGAGAGTATCATCTCAGGCTTGGGTGGATTTTCTTTTGAACACAAGTGAAAAATAAATTCTAGAGAGACAGAAAGTAGATTAACAGTGTTCAGGGACTGAGGGGTGGGAGGAATGAAAAGTATTGCTAACGGGTACAAGATTTCTTTTTGGCTGATGAAAATATTCTAAAATTAGATAGTGGTGCTAGTTGCCCAAGGCTGAATATATACTAAATCGACTGAATTGTCCACTTTAAAAGGTTATACAAAAAATCATGAGTTTTATGGTATGTTTATATCTCAATAAAGCTGTTATAAAAAAACTTGTGCCTTATATCGCCCTATTGGTTTAATTTGATCTCTTAAATACTTTGGATAAACTTTACACTGGTAGAAAAATAATTGTGCAACATATTCTTTGGGGACTCACATTTGTCTGAACTTGTTAATTTCCTATTATGCATTAACATGTTTGTATATATTAGGGGAAATAAAAATAACAACAAAAAATGACAATGTCCTTCTTCCATCATCTAGAATGTACTGAGGAAAGAAGCTCTTTGTGAATTCAGTAACAATAAGACAAATCATTAATATCTCAGGGCTTTTGTGAGGATTTCATTATATAATTGGGGAAACGACTACATAACAAAATGCATGATCAGGAAAAAAGTTGCCAATATACATTATAGGCTGGCATTTGCATTTTAGCCTGTTAGTAGTGATGTCTTTGCTATCTTTGTAATTGAAAGAATATCTGTGTTGAAATTGTGCTTACAGAAAATCAAAATGTTAAAACCTCTAAATAAAGTTTTACCCTTATTAAAAAAGGTATAAAATTAATGATTAAAAATACTTTGCATATCAAATAGATATAGAAACAACAGTAACCAATCCAGTTGGAGGGTGGGGGTTTATGCCTTAGTCTAAAATGTATAGATTCTTATGTTTGATATTTTGACTCAGACATCACTGCTCTGTAAAATGCCTCCCTAAATTATTCAAAGTATTAAAATTTTATAAAAATGTTTCTTTTTGTGTTGATACAATTAGCAACAATAATCTCAAACCACAAGGGGGTGCATTACAAAGAGATCCTCCAAATTCTTTTTCTTGAGTGACATTGTCATCATTTTCCTCAATTGACATTCAGCCACGCTAATTGGTAGAGCTTAAAAAGGTAATAATGCTCATGATAAAAGTTATCATATTATAGATACCTACACATTTAAAAAGAAATTAAAATTGTAAATTATAACTCTCAGCATCATATAATGATCCTTTAGTTACTGGAGATGGTTTTACTGGAAAATCTGTAAGAATGCGTAAAAGTTCACAGGATTGGTTTAACCTTTATGTAAATTAATTGGTTACTATAGCAACATTCATTTTCATCTCACTTCAACTGTGGCAGGAGCTCAGACAAGCTTTGGAGCTTCAGTTCTGTGCCTGCCATCATAACTGTTAGATCCTAATTCCTCCCTATCCTGAAAGTGTATAGCAGTCTTTGGGCCTTCGTCCCTTTTTAGCTTATGCTGAATGGTTGGCTACTTTAACAAAGCCCTGGAAAGTACCCTGCATTCCTTATTCTTTTCCTTTTACCATTTTCTTGCCAACTACCGTTCAGAGGGAAAAGCAAAGTATAGAGCAGTACCTCTCAAACTTAAATGCATCACCTGGGATTCTTGTTAAACTGTAGACTCTCGTTGATAATTCCGGACTTGTCCGAAATGCAGAATCTCAGGCTTTGTCTCAGAAATATGAATCAGAATCTTCATCTAAGCAGTATTGACAAGGTTTTTAAAGCTTCCTTAGCCAGTTTCTTTATCTCTAAGATGGGGAAGTCGTAGATCTTCTACATGAAGAACCCCACAGCTTCTCTCTCTCCCCTTAATCTCTCCTCCTCTGTAATTCTCCCCACCTCAATTGGATGATGTTCCTTACAATCCTTTCAAGCTTCTAAACTTTGGAAAAGAAAGCTGCTATACTGAAATATTTGCCTCCATTACTTTTTTTTTTTTTTTTTGCTATACTACCACACAACTAGTCACACAAACTAGTTACTCATATTTCCTCATCACTATTATTTCTCCACAGTTACTTACCCACCATATTCCTGACAGCCACTAACAGGAAGTATCTCCAGTCCTTTCCTGTTCTGTACCTCCTCCTTTCTCCTGCTATGACATAACTCACTCATACATTTTAAGTGGATTAGTTATTCAGCTTAACAACTTCAATTTTCTCATTCTCTATTTAAAAATACATGTGTATCTCCATTTATTCCTCATCTATTATTTTATCTCCAAAGAACTCTCTTCTCCTTGTTTTCATCTTCTCTTGCCTGCCTGGAACACAACTTTCATGCTTTTTCTAAAGACAGTTTCTCATTCTCCACCTGATCATTCCTTTCAGCCTATAATTTCAAGCCTTCTGTCTCCTGGGGAACTTTGCCTTTAGGCCCCACCTTCTTCAAGCTTCTGTCTAAATTTTCTCTTGGGTGGGCAGTCCATACTTACTTGTCATCCATTCCAACATTCTTTTGACCCTAAAACCTCTAATGACACCCTATATGAATATCTCCAGAGATGTCAAGACATGAAATATGTGTTCCGTTTTAAGCTATCATCACCCTGGAATACTTCGCAGCACTTGTTAACCACTTCTTCCTTCTTGAACGGCTCTTCTTCCAGCGATTCCACCACTGTCTTCTTATTGTTAGTTTTAGTTTAGTTTTGTTTTTTATTCTGATAATTACACCTTATGGCTTTGCTTTGCTTTGCTCTCCTTCTCAGTGCCTTTGAAGAGCCAGTCTTTCAGCACGTCTATCCTCAGTGCCAAAAACAATGCCCAGGGGCATAGCTGTGTTCAGGAATTTTTGAATGAATGCATGTATCAATACTTGAATATATTTTCTGATCCTCTCCTCTTTCTATATGTTTCATATCTGAAATTCCCCTCCTACACATGGCTTCGATTGTCATCTCTATGGGAAGTATTTCCAAATCTAAAAATTCTAGACCAGACTGCATTCCTTGGTTTTAGTGCTACTTGCCTGACTTCTTGCTAAATGTTCTACTTACCTACTGCACAATTACTTTGAAATCAAAATGTCCAAAACAAAATTTATCTCCTTACTGCCAAAACCTACTCAACTCTCTGGATTCTCATTTTCTATTACTGACACTTCTGACTTGTATTTTTCCCCTCGGTTTTATTGGGATATAATTGACATAAAACATTGTTTAAGTTTGGGGCTGGCCCAGTGGCGCAGCGGTTAAGTGCACACGTTCTGCTTCTGGCCTGTCTGGAGTTCACTGATTGAGATCCCGGGTGTGGACATGGCACCACTTGGCAAGCCATGCTGTGGCAGGCGTCTCACATATGAAGTGGAGGAAGATGGGCACAGATGTTAGCTCAGGGTCAGCTTTCCTCAGCAAAAGAGAGAGGAGGGTTGGCAGTAATTAGCTCATGGATAATCTTCCCCCACCCCCCCAAAAAAACGTTGTTTAAAACATTGTTTAAGTTTAAAGCGTACAATATGTTGATTTGATACACTTAAATACTGCAATATGATTACCACTACAGCGTTAGCAAACACCTCCATCATGTCATATAATTATCATTTCTTTTTTGTGGTGAGAACACTTAAGATTTAATGTCTTGGCAAATTTAAAATTACACTTAGCAAAAAGTGTATAATATAGCATTGTTAACTATAATTACAATGCCATGCAATAGATCCCCAGAACTTATTCATCTTCTAAACTGGAAGTTTGTACTCTTTTACCATTATCTCCCCATTTTCCTCTACCCCTCCTAAGCTCCTGGTAACCACCGTTCTATTCTTTGTTTCTAAGAGTTTGGCTTTTTTTAGATTCTACATATATATGCTATCATACAGTATTTGTCTTTCTTTATCTGACATTTTTTACTTAGCATAATACTCTCAAGATCCATTCATCTTGTCCCAAAAGGCAGGATTTCCTTATTTTTCTCATGGCTGAGTGTGTGTGTGTGTGTGTGTGTATGTGTGTATGTATGTGTGTGTGAGTGTACACTACATCTTCTTTATCCATTCATCCATTGACAGACAGTTAGATTGTTTTCACACCCTGGATATTTCAAATAATGCTGTAATGAATGTGAGAGCGCGCATATCTCTTTGAGACCTTGTGTCATTTCCTTTGTACATATACCTAGAAGTGGAATTTCTGGATCATACGATCATTCTATTTTTAATTTTTTTAGGGAAACTCCACACCGTATTCCATAGTGGCTGCCCCAATTTTACATTCTCACCAACAGTGCCTAAGGGATCGCTTTCATTCACATTTTTGTTAACATTTATTATCTCTTGTCTTTTTGAGTATAACCATTCTAACAAGTGTGAGGTGATATCTCATAATAGTTTTGATTTGCATTTCCCTGATGATTAGTGATGCTGAGTGTTTTTTCATCTACCTGTTGGCCATTTGTATGTCTTCTTTCGAAAAATGTCTATTCAGTTCCTCTGCCCTTTTTTATATCAGATTTCTGTTGTTGTTGCTGTTATTGAGTTGTGTGGATTATTTATATATATTGGATATTAACCTCTTATCAAACATAAGATTCAAAAGTATTTTTTCCCATTCTGTAGGTTGCTTTTCCATTTTGTTGATGGTTTCCCTTTGCTGTGCAGAAATTTTTTATTTTGAAGTAGACTCATTTATTTATTTTTGCCTTTGTTGAATGGCTTTTGGTATCATATTCAAAATATAGTTGCCAAGACCAATGTCAAGGAGCTTTGTAATGAATAAAAAGGAAAGCTTTGGGTATGCTCTGATTGGAGGATGGTAGCATGGGAAAATTGGAGGTGTGCTAACTAGAAGCAAGGCCTTCTCTGTGATTGGTTGGGGAGCATATTTGGCTTCTCTGGTTGGTTCTGAGTTGGAACCAGGGGGCAAAAATTGAGGAAGTTGATGGTCAGTCACCTGAAAATATCCTGAAAATCCTGGACTTTCCTGACCATTCTGAGCCAATTGCTGCAGAGGTTGTGGTTTGGCTTCCTAGATTTGTTGGTCAGAGTTCTATTATCATATATGGTCTGGTTGTTGTCCATTTGTTTATTATTCTCTCATATGTCATTTTTCATCCTTCTCCTCCAAACATAGGTACATCCCTCAACTCAGCCCCTAATTACATTTATACTACATTATGTAATTCTTGAGGACAGACTCTCTAGTCAACCACCAACAAAGAGTATAACATTTGAAAGTATATACGTTCAATGAATGTTTGTTAATACAATAACAATCTAATGTAATTGGCATGATGGGAATTATTTTATAGTTATAAGTACATAGTAAAGTTAAAATTTTTGAGTTGAGTTTTATGTACCAAAGCATGTTATTTTGAATATTGATAGTACTTTTTATTGAATATTTATATTCCTTTCTAGTTGTCAATTGCTCAATATGAAACCTACCCAAATTATATTAAAGATAATTTAATTAGTCTCAAAACAAAACATTATTTCCCATGACTCTATAAGGTAAAATATCTTTCTTTCAACTCCTTCATACAGTTTCTTTCTTTAAAAAAATAGGAAAACTCATGAACATTTGCTTATTTCTCTACCATTTCTACAATATAGGCTGTACATCGATAAGTGATAGGGATTTAGTCAGATACCATGCAAGTTTTTACTTCTTTGACAATATATAAGTATTCTGACATATGTCTGTCAAAAATACTGGGAAAAATATTTTTCTTTAATATGATTTTTATAATCTCGGATTTCACCAGCACAGCAGATTTGTTCCACTTTACCAGTGTTTGAAGAAAGATTTAGCCATGACTTTATTATTCTTTATCAATTAGTAGGTATTTATTGAACATCTATTATGTGTCTAAATACCATACCATATCAGGTATTGGGAAACATAAAGTATTACCCCTCTCCTATGATGTTTAGTTAGAGAAGTGTCTATCACATCAATGTTGAACAATAAAGGAGGAAAAAGTGTACGTGTATATAGGACATAAAAATATGTGGTACAAACCTAATTGTCATAAATAGTTGGAGAGGGAAGACAAACAGACTTTCCTTTACAAGAAGACAAACCTAGGAACAAATTTAAGCTGTATAAAATCTAAGATCAAATTGTAGCTGTATTGCATCAGGCAAGTTAACTTATTGAGGCCTCAGTAATGATTATAGTAGACAATAATGATGATGATAGCAAACATGTGTGAAGATTACATGTATTCTAGGATTTTCATACACTAATCAGTTCAATTAATCCTCCTAACAACTCTGAGCAGTAGGCACTTGTGTATTAGATCTATTTTATAGATAAATTAACTGAGGAACAGAGCAGTTAAATAACTTGCCCAAAGGCTTACTGAATTACCAGGATGACTGAAGGGTTTGGTCATACATAGATATGTGGACCCTGCCCCCAGAATTTCTGATTCAGTAGGGGGGGAGTGGCGTCCCAAAATTTGCATTTCTAACAAGTTATCAGGGGATGATGATGCTGCTGATCTGGGCACCCCACATTGGGAACCACTCAGTCAGTGCTTACTAAACAGAATCACACTTATCCAGTCTTGTCCTCTCAAAGCTCACAATCTAATAAAGACTTTGTTTTGAGAATACATAAAGGTTTACACAAACAAAATAAAAACAGGATCCATACAGATTAGTTAGTAAAATAGAAACATATCCATGTAAGTTACGTGCATGTTTAATAATCAAATCTGGTTAAAATTTATAAAATAAAACCCAAATGGAAAGAAAACTCAGTTGGCGAAATACATTATGCCAATCACTTACTGTGGGATTTTACAAAGTTCCTATATGCTAAAACACATTTACAAATTAGAATCATACAGCAAATACTGTTACATAACCTATTTTTTTCATGGTATGATATATCACAATCATTTTCTATAATCTGTTAGAATGTGAGTATCACAAGGGCAGGGGTCTTTGTTCCCTTCGTTAATACATCCTAAGTACTTAGAACAGAGCCTAAAACATCGAAGGTGCTCCTAAATGTTTGCACGTCTTTCACGATTTCTTTTGGTTAAAAGAAATTACAGAGTCAAAAGATCTGAATGGCTTTACAACTTTGGATTGGTATTACCAAAATGACCTCCAGAAAGAATGTACCATCTTCCACTCTCACCACTCTGTGCGTTTGAGCTTAATTCCCTTGCTCATAAACTACTTCATGTATCTGCCAATAGCAACAATTACTGCTACATGTGTTTACCATATGTTGTTTTACAAATTTTAGCATCTCTAAATTCAAGATGCATACCCAATGGAGTAATTTAGCTTCTTTTTTTCTTTTGGTAGAACTCTATAAAATAATAATTTGTCTTACAATTCATGGTATTTTAGATTCAAAAGAGAAAAATCCAATGACACATAAATACTAGTGCTGTATTTGTGAATACTAGTCATAATTACTTCAAAAGCTATCTAATGCTGTTAAACATTTTGAAATACCACTGGAATACTGTGTGCTGAATGTTGTCGTAGATCGCTGATTAACTTCCTAAGAAACATCCTATTTTCCATAGCCTTACTGAGGCATCAGAAACACAGATGACCTGTCTTAATTGCTACAAATCAGCATTACTTGTCCTATGTTTAAAAGATATAGCAGAAAGAGAGAACATGTCATCAAATTTAAATGGACAAAAATTTTAAAAAAGAAAATATATATTAGGAAGTAAACGAAAAATCGTGAATATAGATGCAACCAGAAACCTCTAATTTTTCTATAGAAGAAATGTATAAAATCTTCAGGATTTTACTGAATTTATCTGGCATATGCCATAGTGTGCTGCTTTTACTCTCAAATATTAAAAATTAATTACAAACCAGATAAAACTATTGTGTTCTTTTTCACTATTACATAATTTTCAACATTTTAAATGTTTAGGAGCAAATATTTGTTCATTCAATTACCTGGAAATAAGAAAGATGAAATGGTGTGGATTGCTTCAAATGACCAATAAGCATCATAAAAGTCAACCTTGCTAGTAATACACAAAAGTTAAAATTTAATAAAACTTTGCCACAAAACTGAACATATCTTATTTAAATATAACATTAAAAATTGTAATGCTAAAATTTTTCTAAGCTTCAGTTTCTCCAAATGGAGATATAAAGAGGTCACATCTAATTACAAGGATTGACTGATATAATCCATGCAAAGTGTGTAGAAAAGTTCTGTCTCATAGTAAGTATTCAACTAATATCAACTATGATGATGATGTTGATGATTAAAATATTTAGAAAATAAATCTATGAAGTTACTCTAACTAAAGCTTTATTTTTCTCTTCACTTTTACTTCTGTAATTAACAAAGGAGTCATAGCAGTGGTGGTACAATTGCCCACCTTCATAAACATGAATATAGAAAAAATATTAGCTTCCTATGATGCAGAAGGGGCAAGGAATGCAAGTACATATATGTACATGTATATGTATATCTAATATTGTATCTATATTCACCTCTGCAAAGGTTTGAATATTGAGCTACCTTTCTCCTTAAAGAAAGGGATACACAGTTTTGTTGTTGTTACTTAGATTTTAATAGTCCTTTAAGGACTTCTGTGAAAGAATATGATGAGAATGGAGTTTGTGGCTAGAGGGGCTTCCCCGGGGGAAAATGTTGAGAATGCAGGAGGGGGTCATTCCAGATTACAAGAGGGCTGGAGGACAAATGCCAAGTGATTGAGCATGAAGGGCATTCCCAGAGAGCAACCACAAGAGCTAACAGGATTTTCTTAAAAAGGAAGAGGACCCTCTCTCTGTCCTGAAAGTCAGACCTAGGGGAGAAAAAAACTGAAGATCATTGAGGAAGTTGAGTCATTTTCAACCTGATCATTAGCCTTTGTTGACGTGAGAATCTCTCATCACCCAGTTGTCACCTGGAGAAATCATCCCTTTCTCAGGATAGCACCCCAGCCCCCAGCAACTGACTGTACACGAGGAGTGACACCCTTCATGACTTAGTTCAGTACCCTTTTCATTACCCAAGGAAGACATCTGCTTCCCAAACACCTAAGACACCTGCAGCCAGAGTAAAGGTGGTTGGAGCCCTGCCGTCTATTGGATGGTAGTACAGAATAGCACCATTGCATCTGTACACCAACCAAGGATGGTAGTTAATGATGCAGTTATTTTAATTCTATAGTATCCCTGATGCATGGGAATCATCAGTTCAGTATGAAGCATTTTGGGACATAAAGGAAGAACACTTGATAAAATACAACAAGAAAATAAAAAGCAAATATTCAAAGAGAAATGAGTTAGAGAAATTTCCTTAGACACAAGAGTTAGAATGTTTTATAAGTTCTCAAGATGGGCTATATATAACGGACTTAATGCAAAACACCATTCCTATTAGCATCCATTGCAAAGGATTTTTCTCTTTGGAGAGTGTATGTGATCACATGAGCACACAAGTCCTTTGCAAGAGTTTATGTTTAACTAGGGAAAAATATATTTACTTAAGAATAACCATAATACATATATTGATGCATGTGCAAAGGAACACACAAGTGTACATTATTTATCATTATACTTAAGTTCAATAAGTATTAATTTATATACTGTGTTTATTCTAATATGTGAGTCACAATGCCAAGTTAAAAAACTAGGTAATATTAAAGGTATCTTTAGTGAGTACTTTTTTCAGCAGAGAGACCGGATAAAATAAACAGCATGCCAATAGAATAATTCTTGAAGAATAATTCTTATCTGAGTCCTCTACATGTTGCACATGTATTATATATAAACACTTTTATAATTCAATAAAATATTCAGAGGTGCTCTTTGCACCTCCTTAATGGTTCTTGGAGGGATGATAACGTACTGTATTTTTTCTATTGTTCACTTTACATTTTTTAATATTTTTTATTTATTTTTTTATTTAGAGAGGTAAATTGTTATTGTAAATACACAGAAATATTTTTAAGCCATTACCTCATATATCATTTGTGATGTTAGCCTCACTTTGCAAAGACTAGCAAAATGTATAAGAAATGATTGATTGCTAGTTTTCTTTCAGATGACACAGCGACAAATAAAAAGCTGAAATAACATAGTCTAGGATTGGTTAAACATTAAAGATGTTACTGTGTGCACCAGTCCGTATTCTTCAAACTGGTATCTAAATTGTCTAATAGGATTATGTATATGAAATGGACAATGAGTGGACTATTATTAGCTTGAATTTATTCTAAATGTTTGGGTATAAAGAAACATAAAACACATTTGTCCCTCAATCTAAAATGTCTTTCAGAATTATAAATCAGTATATATGAGATTCACAAATCACACAAATCAGTATACAAACTTAAACATTAATGAAATTGGGATCCATTGCTTGGGCAAGACTATTCCACTATGAAAGAAGCTGGATTTATGCCATGTTATAAGGCAATATACCTCAATAAAATAATTTTAAAAAAAGAAACTGGATAGGTCAGAGAAAGGAGTAGTAAGTCAATGCATCTCCATGCCTGCTAATGTCGATGAAGCTAGAGGTGAGAAGCTGTCAGTGGTCTCTGAAAAACTAATGAAAGTGATGAGAGAGAGAATAAGTCTTAAACACCTGCCAAATTCTAGCACAGAAGGGGGTGGGAGGGTCAAGGAGGAGGATCAACATTGTAGTTAAAAGCAAAAAATGGGCAAAGATAAAAGAGGAACACATATAACCTCCCCCATTACAGAGGATCAGCTCATCCAAGTGGGAGAGGGAAAAAAACCATAACCTTGAACAAAGGTAAAATGCTACTGCTATATGTCAATGGCGTATTAATTATACTGATTGAAGATCATCTTCTCTTCAAAGTGACTAAAAAGTCATAGGACCTGGCTTAAATTCCATTCAGGAAGAAAGAACTAGTCCTACAGATGAATCACAAGGGGAAAGGAAAGAGAGAAGCTAAAGTTGCTTTAGGATGACATCCTTGAGTAGTGACTCCTCGACATCATGAATACAGACAGAACACGTGCTTAGAGAACTACTCAAGAGCAAAAGTTTTATAGAGTTGCAAAAACAGGAGAGAACTTTACAATTTTATGTGAAGTCAACAGTGTCAACTGTATCAGAAAAGTCAAGAAATAAGGACAGTAAAAAGGTCAATGGTTTGTGGGAAAAAAAAGATGTCATTGACGATGGTAGATAAAGTAGTTTCAGTTCAGTAGTGCAAATGGTGAGGAAAAGACAGATGGACAAGAGATAGAGGCAATAGATATACATATATCTGAGAAATTTGGCAGGCACTAACATTAGGAAATAAATAGAATGGAGTATGCCCAATACTGAATTAGCACTGTTGACAAAAGAATATAATCCTGCTCTAATTTTCCTTGCTAACCAAACTAATATTTTTTGTTAGTATCTTGTATTTTTCATCATATTACTATTCATATAAATATTAAATGAAAAAACCACATATCTAGATTAAAGACCTTTATCCTACAAGCTATCATACGCTCAGAACTTCAGGATTTCAGGAACTCTAAGGTAATCTCAATTGTCTTTCTTAGAAATTAGATTTTGTGGAAGCTTATTTTGTTCATCCATAACATAATTCATTTTTGCCTTCATAAGTTGTATCCACCCTAAATTTTCTATCTTTTCTTACCAGAATAGAAATAACTTCAATATTCAGAATAACTTTAATATTCTGGGTACTAGAACATTACAAGTTAAATATTCAATGTATCACAGCAATATTTAATCCAAATTGTAAATTGAAGGAGTTTAGTTAAGTATTCTAAATGTGAGAAGTTGTTTTAAAATTTATGTACGTATATTTTTCTGTGTTTAACGATACAAATTAATTCTGTTTCTCTCCTGTATTCAAACACTAATGTGTTTGATTAATCTTTAAATTGTCTCTCTGTACATAACACTTTAATTCCTTTCTGCATAATGTAAACAATATGAAGACATGGGTGGTTTTAAAATATATTCACAAATTCTTCTGTTACTGCTCTCTCCTTAATATCCACTTCCTTGAGTGGGAGCTGAATATAGCGACTCACTTCTCATTAATAGAAGATGGTTAAAGTAATGATGTGTCATTTCCAAAACTAGGTCACGGATGACATTGTGGCATCTGCTTTGTTCATTCCTGGGTCCCTTCTTCTTGGAGGAGGTAGCTGCCACCTCATGGGGTCACTAACATAGTTCCACATGACAAGGAATGAGGCCACTCACCAAAAACAAACACTAAAATTGCCCAGCACATGAGTGAGTCACTTCAAAAGTGGATTCTCCAGCCTTGGTCAAGCCTTCAGCTGACTGCAGCACGGCCAACATCTTGACTAAAGCCTTATGAGAGACTCTGAGCCAGAACCACCCATCTAAGCTGCTCTTGGATCTTTTTATCATCAGAAATGGGTGAGATTATAGAAAGACATTGTTTTATGCCACTAAGTTTGGGTAACTTCTTGTGTAGAAATACAAAAATAATATATAAAGAAAGGTATGAGAATAAAAATTATAACATGCTGTGAAAAGTGCTGCAATGGTACAGTGGGAAAAGAGAAATGAGAAATCAGCTCTGTCAGGAAGGATCAGGGAGGCGGCATTTGCATTGGATAGGATTTGAAGAAAAATAGGAATTACTCCATATGTAGAAATGGGAGGTTTTCTGGGTAGAAGAATCACATGTAAAAAGGTCTGGCAACCTGAGGAAGTACCGTGTTTAGAAAATGCAGGAAGTTGGGTGTATTGGTTGTTTAGATGCACGCGGAAACTGGCAGGAAAGTTTGAAAAAAATGTCACACAGTTCGTGTATTTCTGTAAATGACTGAGCATTTGCAAGAAGTGAAATTCTCAAACTGATTACTTGATTCCAGGAAATACATTTCCTCTCAACCATGCATATTTTCTACGGCACAAATCTCTAAGAACATATTTTCAAAGTCTCCATGATTTCTGTGTTAAAACCCCATCACAGAAGAGTCTTTTGCATTCAAGGATAGCTACATTCCTTTTTCACACTCCAGGAGTTCTCACTTCCTACAATTCCTAGAATATACATATACTTTTTTAATCAAACAATTATGCAGCATATACTATGTACAGTATATTTCTAAGTGCTTGGAACATATTAACTCATCCAAACTTCATAACACCATGTGGGCTAGATACTATTACCATCCTTATTTTACAAATGGGAAGCTGAGGGATGGATAGGTTAACTGATTTTGTCAAGATGACCCAGCTAGTTAATGGTGGAGCTTGGATTCCTACCCAGTCCATCCGGCTTCAGGCATTCGTTCTTTACCACTGTATTTTGCTGTCTCCATGTTACACTGTGGTTTCAGCGAAGAACTCCTGATCATCTATGTCATTTTCACAGGTGAATATCTCCATGAGCACTCAACTTTTCCATCTTGAAATAACACTTTTATACAGTTTCTCAAAATATGTTTCATAAGATAATCTTATGAGATATTTGGTGGCAAATAGTCAATTAAGTTTGGGAAACCCAGGACACTGTCACATTTTCTTGGGGGTGCCCAACAGATGTTAACATGTCCAAGGCTCTGAAAATTCCTACAAAAACAAAGTCCGTTTTTATAAAAAAACATATTATGACATATTTCACTCGAGTTATTTTCAACTGTTTTCAAATTCATTTGGGGGTATTATGTTTCTAATTGCTTGTAACATCTCACTGACTACTCTTTGGCAGCTGTTAATCAAGGATCAAATAATTAATCTTCTACTTATTAAAAATTGGCTTATCCACAACAAATACCACTGTGAAAGGAAAAGCATCCCCACTAAGGTATACCTTGACTCTGAAAAATCCCATATTTATTATGGATCTAGTTATAAATGACAAAACTCTTTCACTAGGAAATCAAACTTCCTTACTCTCCTTTTTGCTACTGGAGATTCCCTTATTTTATTTCTCTACTTCCTTCTTATTCTTGGCCCTATAATCAATCTTATGCCATGATTATCCCTGAACCTGCTCTCTGCCTGAGGCCCTAGTCAAGCACTTCTCCTCACTCAATCACCACCTCGCAACCTCCTTCTGATATTCTGGGGATTGGGACCAAAGGTGGAAAGTCTGATCATAGAATCTTGAGATGAAATAAAAATTAAAATGAACCCTAGGCATCTTTTAGTTTAACCTTTATCCAGGTGAAAATAAAATCACGAAGACTTCAAGAGGTTAAATGATGTGCCTAGGGTCATGGATTTAATAAGGATTTGAGCTTGCTTTGAAGCAGTCATTTTCTGATTGCTGATTCGGTACCTTAGTGGTCTACGGTGTGAAAAGCAATAGAGAAGAAGAAGGGAGATAAAATGGTATTCTGCCACGTGAGCAGGACTTGAGCTGCCACTTGGCTTGGGTGAAGAGCAGGCTATTAGGATTTGTACTCCCGTTGTACCCACCAATCCCTCAATACCAAAAACCTCACAACTAAGGTCCTTGCTTCCACCACAGCACAGACGTGCAAGAATATGAGTGGAGAGGTTGCCAATTGAAAAATGGCTCTTTCCTCCTGATGGACACAGCCCCACCTTAGGGATGAATTAAAGCCCTCTTTCAACCTCGTGAATAGGATCCCTTGTACAGTACACAACCTTCACTACTGCATATGGTAACAGAAAAACAAGGGAAAATGGAATGAGAGGAGTGTGAGAGGTAAGAGAGAAAAGAAAGGAGAGTAAAGCCTATCCTTTAACTATTTTTTCTATCCTGAATTCATTATAATTACAAATGATTGCCACTCTTCAAAATCCCAATTCCAAATGTGGTTTCTTGCCCTCTGAATATTGAGTATTACATTTTGTTTTAAAAAAGCCTTTTTAATGAAATGATTAAAAAGTAATAAAATCTTTTTGGTAGAAAAATATGGAAAGATATAGAATAGAATTTTTTAGAGGCAACTAAAATAGATCTTTTAAAAACTGTCTTAAACATTTTTCAGTACAAGCTATGTACAAATTTATGTCCTCTTTTACAATTTTTTCATAGTGTATTTTTTCTGTATTACTGGTAAACATACTTTTAAATGTCTCCCCATCATTTATTCTACATTCCAATGACTCAATCCTTCTCATAGTGGCTATAAGAAAGATTTGTGTTGAGGTGGACTAAGGTTTGAATCTTGGCCCCATCACTACTCAGATGTGTCATCTTGGCAAATGATCTTTAAGCTTCAGAAATTTTTTTTGAAGAAGGTTAGCCCTGAACTAACATCTGCTGCCAATCCTCTTCTGTTTGATGAGTAAGATAGGCCCTGAGCCAACATCTGTGCTCCTCTTCCTCTATTTTATATGTGGGATGCTGCCACAGCATGACTTGATAAGCAGTGTATAGGTCCATGCCCAGGATTCGAACTGGTGAACCCGGGCTGCTGAAGCAGAAAGCGTGAACTTAATCTTTGCGCCACCAAGCTGGCCCCAAGCTTCAGGACTTTTTGATCCAAAGTGCCCCCTTTCCTGACATTTAGCTCCTCACATTTGTTGGTTTCTAAACAACCCCAAATTGGGGTCTTTTGAACTGATAAATGAGAATAGCATTCTACTACCAGGATTATAACAGTGCTAGGTATGCATGATAAATGTGCACCCTCCTCCCCGGAGAACACTGTACCTAACCACACGGTGATTAGGTTTTAAAGTACTATGTAGTACCTATACCTCCATACAATAAATAAAATTAGTATGATTATTACTACACGTCTAGAATCTTATAATAGGTGACATTCCCTGAGCGCTTGTGTGCCAGGCCAATGCTAAACAGTGCCCTTGTATTCTCTCGCTGAGGTCCATGAGAATGTCATAAATTAAGAACTCATGGGGCCCAGCCTGGTGGCGCAGTAGTAGAGTGTGTAGCTTCCACAGCCCGGGGTTTGCCAGTTCAGATCCCGGGTGCAGACACGGCACCGCTTGGCAAGTCATTCTGTGGTAGGTGTCCCACATATAAAGTAGAGGAAGATGGTAATCGATGTTAGCTCAGGGCCAGGCTTCCTCAGCAAAAAAGAGCAGGATTGGCAGCAGATGTTAGCTCAGGGCTAATCTTCCTGAAAAAAAAAAAAAAAAACAACCTCATATGATGCCCATTTGGAGAACTGCAAGACTGAGTCTTAGCAAGGACATATATTTTATAGTATATGTATAAAAGGCCACTTACTCTTTTCATAAATGTCTGAGCAGGGACTTTAACTGATACCAATTCAAACCTGAAGGTATGCGCTTATCCATGGTGCCTCATTCCCTTTTTGGCTTCCCCAAGGCCCACCATGGGCTTTCATGGGCTAGGTTTGGATACAGTCCTTCCTCCAATATCTATAATCTCTGCTTCTGGAACTTTTTACCACAGGCTCGTTCTCCCATTCTATCCCTCTATGTATCTCAATTTCTTTTTCTTATATTCTTATCTTTATCTCTCTGTTTCATTCTAAGTAGTTTCTTAAAATTTATATTCTAATTCATTATTTGTCTCTTTGGTTTTCTCTGTCGATGATTTAATCCATATTTCCAAAATTGCTTTTTTTATAATCAGAATTTTTAGAACTTCTGCAAACTTAAAAACACCAGCGCATATTTCTACACTAGCAATAACCAGCTGGAAAATATAATAGAATACGTTACCATTCACAATAGAAAAAATGCTATAAAATATCTGGTTATTAATTGAATACAAAATTTTTAGACCTCATGAAGCAGATTGTGAAACTCTATTGAAGGATACTAAAGAAGACCTTGAATAAACAAAGGAATATATTAATGAAACAAAATTATTTAACATTGTTAATATCTCAATTGTCCCAAAAGTGTTCCCTTTGTTCTCAGCTTGTTTCTTTGTTGTATGTAAAGTGCTCGGAGTCCAAGGGGATGAGTTACAGATGAGTTCTTGGAACGTTACAATTTGTTAACTGAGGACTGCTCTTCTTAGGCTGGGTTCCTGTGTGTGGGATACACAGGCTAATCAAGTGGAAAAAAAAGGTATCACAGAGGCAGGAGAAAGCACAAGAACAAGGAGGCTTTCCTGCAATGTCTTCATAACAAATTATTTGAGATGATAATAGTAAACTTTTAAATTGAGACCAAAAACAGCAGTAGAGAGCACAATTGAGAAGTTTAGGTAGAAAACTTACACCCCGGTATGTTCCTTTTCTGAACAAATGTAATAAACTCTGTTCCTCTGAAGGCAGCACTCATAGAACGCCATTCATTCCTTCATTCCTTCATTGTCTGTCAGCCCCTGTTGTTAGGATTAGGCATATCACAGAAAATAAATGTTCTAGCCTGGCACACTGGCATGTAAGGAGAGTCATTTATTTCAGTGTGAGAAGTGTCTAACGGAGTCTGTGGCAGTGTAGAGGAAGCAGTGATGGGCACAGTTTTGACACTGCCTGTTTCCTCGTATCTGACAACCAGGAGGCCCTCCCTCCTCTACAAAGAGCATCACCTGTCTGATGAGCTCCCTTTAAATGTTAGTTCTTCCCTGCTTATCCTCAGACTGAATCTCACAAGACATGGCTAGTATTCTATAACAATTATAGCAGAACTGCTCATCCTTCTGTTTTCATTCTCTGGTTGATAACTTAGCTATAAAAAAAAAATACTCTCTTTGTACTAAAATTTAATGAAGAGTCCCTAAGTGTAAGAACATTTTTTCCCTTCCTCACAAAATCTGAACTATCTTCCCACATTTTTTCAGTCTGTCTTCCAGATAGTAGCTGTGATAAAGATATATCAGCTAGTGAAGTTACAGACTGGTTTTTTTTCCCACTTGTACATTTCATGATGCGTTTGGTTGTTAGGGTGACTTTTTTTTAGTTCAGGGTGTAACTAAAGCTATGTAACCATCAGTAATGAAACCTGGATATTTTAATTGAAGAATGGCCCCAAAATATGATCGAAAGGGCACAACGCTGTAAAACAAAATAAAACAAACAATGAAAACCAATCATCAAAATAAACAAAGAAAAAACACGGGGATCATCCAGGGCAAATACACTAGGAAAAAAGATTCAATTTTGTGTTTATATATGATGCAGAATTTAATAATTTACTTGCTATAATAATGTTTGTTACAATTACTTTTGATAAAAGTTTTCTTTTCATTATGAGGTTGGAAAAAATCGATTTACCCTTAAAGAAACTTTCAGTTAAAGCTGACACTTAACACTGAGTTGATAATGCTCTGGAGAATGGTGGCATTGACCTCTACACTTTATACCTAAATCAGGGAAGTGTCTGTGGGGTCATATAAGTAATATATGGTTATTGTAAGATCATAGGTTCACTATTTCATCCTAAAAAATTATAAAAGTATGCATGATCTATTATTTTTCAAAGGATGGATTTAGGGATATTTAGATCAACAATACAATGACAGGCTCTTAGTTCAAAATTGAGACCATTATAATTAATACAGGTATAAGATCACCATAAATCTATTTATTGGTTCAGGAAATAATGGACAGCTTTGTGTCAGAGTCTGTTCTAGATGCACTGTTGAAGAGAAGACAAAGATCATTGCCCTGGTGGAAGCTGCATTATATCAGGTGGAACAGAAAATATACACCATATATAACACATGAGTAAATTACGTATTATGCTGGGTGGTGAAAAGTGCTAGAAAAATCAAATAGTGGAAAGTAAAGGAGATTTGGATTCCTTGGCATAAGCATGAAGTTTGCAGTGAATAAATAATTATAGGATCTCTGGTCATCGTAAATCTGTGGATTCTATATTTCATACCACTAATTCATTGAGGACTGGAGGCTGAGTGTGTATGCACATGTCAATCAATCTTCTTCTGGGAAGATGATCTATTGCTTTCATCAGACTCTTAAAGGGATCATGTTCCAAAATAAAAAGACTGAAATTTTCAACATTTTGTTTTTCACAAAGCTAGATAAACATCATGCACTTCTTCCCTATTACCTTTACATTTATTATGAATAACTGTGGGAGTTAGACTTTTTTGTAAGAAACTATGTTATCATTACATGTGTTAATATTTACTTCCAATCTGAAAGTGTAAGTAATAAAATCAATGATACAAATTATCCTGGCTTTCTCCTCTTAAATTTTAGCCTTTTTCTATTTAAAGAGAAAATGAACTTAGAAATATTGAATGTGATCATAATTACTTCTTCCACCAATATATTGAATTTCTGGATTTAAACCAGTGGTCATTAAAAACAACATCTAGAAAGTGTCAAGTACCTCATGAAAACTAACCGTCAATTCCTTCTAAACAATTATAATTTTATTCTATATAAGATTATATTGCTCCAATTATTTATATCTAAAATGAAGATTCTAATTTCTGCTTCAAAAGATTACTATAAGAATTCAATCAGGTAATATATAAGAAAACTCGTCCTATATTGTATTCCTTCTTTTTCTTTATAGCTAGCATATCTGTAATTTTCCCATTATTACAAAAAACATACAAGGATTCATTCTTATGATGGAGTCTTCCTTGACACATAGTTTCTCCAGTGTTATCAAATCTTAATCCTCTCTAGACAATCTTTGAGATTGTCCTTCATTGAGAGAAAGCTGCTTTCCCCCTAGTTTTCCTCTCCTTTTTTTGTAATCAAGACAAATAATGCCAACCAACCATTACTGGTTTATAATCCCCCTGCCCCAGCTAGCTCTATGTGAATGATTCAACAAGCTCATATTAGAAAGTTCAAAATAATTTGAATAACATGTGCTATCATGAAAAAAGTTATTTTTCTAAAGTTTTCCAAATTGGTTTCTATGTTTTAGGAGATTAGGTTGTGTTAAAAAAAAAATACATGAGAATATGAGTAGGGAAAAAAAAAAGATGATCTCCCTTAAAGCACTAATTCACAATTGATCTGTGAGCACAGTGATTAGGTTAAAAGGCTGCAAATATCTGGTTAAAGGGAAATTAGAAGAGGTAATGTATAAATGAGATGAATTGCATAGATAGGATGCTTCTGAGAAGGTAAACATCAAGACTGAACATATGCGGCAGGCTGTGATCAGGACATCTTCATCTTACCTGGGTTAGGCAGGGAATGAACCATGAGATGAGTTGCTCCACCTACTTCAGGTACATAAGTATTTGACCCTGGGTCAGACAAAACCAAGTACACCAAGGCCTAAACAAGTTGGAGAGCTCTGAGATGTTGAAGCACCAGCTTTTATACCCAGCTCTGGTGCCCTGAGTTTCAAAATTATGAGCAATAGCAAATAAAAGTTAGATAAGTCATGGCAGGCTATAAAGTATACAGAGATCTCAGAACCTTTGCGAAGAGTAAAAGTTTGTCTACTCTTTTTCTTTAATGTAAATTTCAACTGATATCAGGCAACAAGTACAAGTGATTAGAAAGTTATTGACTTCTTGCTGTAAACTATTTCTTTTAGCTGAAAATTTTATATATAATATAATTTTACTTTAATTTCTAAAGTTTCATTTTTTACTGGCAAAAATAAAAGTGTATTATTTGAGAGATGTTCCCCAGGTTTTTAGTCATTAGTACTAAGAGTGAGAGGACTACACTACTTGATGAAAATATGGAAATATGCACTAGCATCTCGGTGACAAATCCTCCACTGTAGGCATAAGGCCCTGATTAAACACTCTATATGCATCCAGTCAATACAATGCTATTCCAGGGACAACATATACTATAGAAATACAGAATTAACTCATTTAACAAATTTAAATGCATTCCTTTTAATTCATTAAGACATGATAAGAGCAATTTTGAAAATCAAATTCCTTTTATCAAAGTCAATTAAGATTCAATTTAAGCAAGGGTATATTCAGATTTTGTGACAGGAATGTTTGTCCTTTCTACTCAAAACGATTTTTATATAAAATAAAAGAGAGGTCAGTAGTTTTAGTTCTAACTATAACAAATTAATGTATTTGTATGTTTTGGAAAGAATGTTTTCTGTTAAAGAAAGATCTTCCAATATTCAGTACAAGAAATAATTTTAACTCTAAACAACGATGGAAATTCATTATGTTCCACAAAGTGTTGTTTAAACTGGAAATTTTATAGCGGTCCTGCTCATAATCACCATTACTATTGCACTTCATTTCATCAAAACATATCTCCTTTTTCATAGCTTATCATATACAGAAATTTAAACCATGTCTATATACATGAGTGACCAATTTTCAAGAGCATATGTTTGACAAGGTCAAAATGAGTCATTTCCTTGGCAAAAACATTTACATTTCTGGTCTTTAATCGCATGTCTGCAGTTCTTCAGAGGATGATTTCAAAAGAAACTAAAAGAAGAATAAAAGTCTATAAGGAGAGATAAATTGAGACTTTTTTCTTATAAACTCCACAATCTTCTTTCTAAAAGAGGTTGTCCCTGATATTATTTAGGTAAAATCTAATAGGCCAGAGATTATTTTCAATTATGAAATATATGTTCCTAAACTCAGATTACTGTTTTTCTCTTTTAAAGCTACTTGAATGGAACTTGCACAGCATTCTATTTTTATCCAGCAAAACATTTCCTTTCCTTTTGCCCAGTATTTTCATATAATTTATACATTGGAACCTTAAAATAACTTCATCCCCTAAGACTTTGTTTCCATTCTGCATTAGATAATGTTATAATGCAATACTTTTCATATTGAAATAAAGTTCGATTTAAAAAAAATTGAGCGCCTATTATGTGTAAAGCACTATGCTATGATTGAAATAAAATGTTTAATATATATGGCCCATTTAAAAATTTTTCTTTGATCTGTCTGGTCACTGACCTGTATTGTCTATGTCGTTGGAAGCCATGAAACTTTTACATGAAAAAATAAGCTAGGAATAAAGCC
The DNA here is from genome assembly GCF_021613505.1 of Equus quagga. Lineage (NCBI taxonomy): Eukaryota > Metazoa > Chordata > Mammalia > Perissodactyla > Equidae > Equus > Equus quagga. Next base: position 111,174,817 of record NC_060272.1, read on the forward strand.
CAGCAAAGATTTGGAGCATCTGCTCCTTCTTATATTGTCACTACATTTTCAATACATTTTTTGTTTATTTGCATGTGTGCACATTATGAAAAACCTGATTCCCCACAACCAATGTTTTCCAGCCTATATAGTTTGCTAATGATTTAGACTTCATAGTATAGGCAGTAAGGAACAATCGCAGATGTATAATCATGCCAATTACATGATGAACTTTGGGTTTTTGACCGATCATTATGGAGAACGGACTGGAAGGAGTTGAGATAGAAGTCAGAGAGAACAATTAGGCAGTTACTGCAATAATACAAGCACAGGAATTATTTGTCAAATTTCCTTATAAGTTTCAAAGTCCTAACAAATGTTAGTTATTATTAGTGAGATTAATGTTTTTGGTAATTTAGCCTCTTTGGATTAGGAGCAAGAATGAGCTCCCTTAGACAGATTACCTACTGTAATGGGGCTTGTCATAATGAACTCTTTTACGTTATAAGTAAAGGCCTAAGTGCAAAACTAAGTGGCTGCCTGACTGTTTTGCACTACAATGGTCCAGCTGTCTATTTAAATCACTCTTATGCTAAAAAGGAATCTGTTATTATTTTAATGTCTTTTGGTGCTATAGAAAACCACCTAAAACTGTTCCACAAGTCTCTTTCAAGAGTGGGCTTTCCTTATTGACCAGAAAGAATTTTCCTAGATGTAATCTAATTTAAATGGCACATAAATCTCCAATTTGCCATTTGCTACATAGATAACCATAAGCACTCTAATAAGAAAATGTAGGTGTCATTACACTTGATCAAATTTACTATTAAGTGACTAGCTAATAGACTTGGAAAATTTTACATCCTTTATCAATGGAGATGTCATTAAAAACAGACCCTGAAGCTAGTTCCTGAATTTCATTCTAAAAGCAGAGCACATTATCATTATCTGGTTCTGTTTCATTATAATTAGTTTCGTCTCCTTTAAAGCTTATTGTATATTAGAATGAAATCTAGGGATTTTTTATTTATTTATTTTTTCAACTACAAACAGCTTTCAGGTATTTCCTGTCTTTATCCCTGCCTGTCGCTGGTATGGAGATCTCACAACATCTGGGAAGCTATGCTTCCAGTAATGGCTGGCAAGCTTAGAAAAATAGCTATGAACCTATATGTTAAGTAAAAAAGTCTCTGATCAAAAATTTTAGGAAAAAGCCCTAATACTCCTGAATTTTACCCTGCAGAAGCAGCCCTCTATTATAGATTTACAATACCTCCCACCTGGGGGTATCACAAGCCTCTAAAAAGAAGGCTGTCTGACAACAGTAAAACAATTAAGTCCTGGCGAAAAGAGTAGCTTGAGGCAGACAAAAACTTCTTAAGGCCCAAGACAATAATTGACCCTCAAGCACACACAGATTGTGTCTGAGTATCCCTCATGCACAGGCCTGCTGGCTATACTTTTGGGAAGAATGTTCTTCTTCAATGGTTAAGGCAGAGAGAGTTATCTGGAAAGCTCCTTTTGGTGGAGAAATATGACTCCTCAGCACTGTTATAAAAATGATATGTTTCTACCATAGCATGGGGCAGCATAATTCAGAGGAATTTACCCTCAAATGAAAACACCCCAATGCAAAACACATGACTGATAACACTCTTTACACAGACTGATTGTAATGGGTTATTTATTTATGCACATTCAAGTCCCTTGAAGGAGAAGATTAGAAGAGTAGCAATATAATTTTACTGATTTAGAGCATAAATTGAACAAATCATAATTCAATCACATTGAAATCTATGGTGATTGTTGGGCATTTCTGTGGTTACTGATGGGTCCTTCATCTAAATAATCAACTCTGTAGATAAAATCATATTATTTAAATTTTTTAGTTCAGACTATGTGCTGGAGAATATGCTACATGAATTTAGCTAAATTCATTCTCAAAACAAGCTTTAGAAACAGAAATTTCTAACAGCTCTATTCTACAAATGAAGAAATTAACTCAAGGCCACACAGCTATGGTGAGTTGGGATTTAATTGTCTGAAGACAGTGTCAGGCTTCCCTTAAGAAACCAAAGGACCAAAAATTTATATGTCTTTTCTTCACAGCTCCAATCTATCTAATAAGACTGAAAAAGATGTAAACTTGAAATATTTGAGAAGAGAAGGTTTAACCCCAAAGATCCTTGCAAACTCTTGTACCAAAATACATAGAGTAGATTGCTAGTTAGAGAAATTTCATTGGTGAGTGTTTTGAGGGATCTGTCCTGATAGATTCCGAAGCTTTGCCCCAGAAGAGCTGCAAGGGTGACCAAGAAAAGGTGGTGAAGGGGAGCAGAGTTTGTCACCCAAAAACTTGCCTCTTTGGCATAAAGATTATTTTAGGCTGATTATTAAGAAACAGCAGACATAGGAGACGCTCTGAAAGCCAAGCATAAATTACCCTTTTCTAAGAGACATTTACATTTATAAGGGAAATCTCCATTTGTAAGGGTGTCTTCTCGCTCTGCACCAGAAGAGGAGGATGAGAATCTCTAGAAACTGTCATCAATGAAGAAGGCAAAGATTTAAATCTGCATAAAAACTATACCCTTGTTTATTGTGCTTTCCCTGATGACCTCTCATAATTGGCTCCCCAATCCCCAACATATTGGTCTTTAGCTAGGGATAATATTTAAGGTGTTGGCTTGGGCCATTTCATGGAGTTACTCAGTTTTCCTGGGTATATTCCCATCTATACTGGAGATATACATGTTACTAATCATCTGTTTCTTTTTATCCTGTTAATCTCTCTCTTATTACAGGGAGGTGACAGCCAAGAACCTAGAAGCATAGAAGGAAAGTTATTTTTCCTCCCCAGCAGTGGCAGGTGGGCAGCTACTGACAAAACAAGGGAACAAAAAATACCTGAGAAGTCCCCCATCAACGTCTCTCTAAGAAACGTACATCAAAAGACAGTGTCAAGTGCCTTTTCCTACAATGGGAATAGTTCCTGTGATATGCTCTATAGATAGTGATTAAAACAGTATAAATATACAGTCCCAGTCTTGAAGAGAGTGAGGGAGTTTTGAGAGTTTTTAGTCATCAGATGCATATTGCAGATCCTTCACTTGTATTGTAGGGGAAGAAGACAATTCCTCTACCCTCTAGGTCCTTCTGGCTGATCTAAGAATTAAATCAACATCAGACAGAATAACAGGAGAAAATCAAAGTTTTATAACATGTACACATGGGAGAAACCCAGGAAAGCTGAGTAACTTGCCAGAATGGCCAAAGCCATCACCTTAAATACTGTCTTCAGCTAAAGACAATGGAAGATGTTGGCAATAGTGTTTTGGGACTGCACAGGGGAGGAAGGCAATTCACATGGAAATAGAAAAGCAAATATTTGGTAGACAGAACTTTGGTAAGAATGGGCCTAGCAAGGATCCTCACACAGTCTACAATACCCAGACTTATCTATGGTCATGGCCTGTTGTGGGGACAGAATGTCACCTTACATTCTTTTAGGCAGTGAGAGGGCAGGTCAAAGTTTCTTTCCAAATCTCTTGTCCTTAAATGTAATCAAGCCAAAGGACACATTTTGGGGTGGCCAATTCTGATCCCCCACAGTATAAAAGGTAGCTTGGTAGAGTGGAAAGAGTTTATATTTTGAAAAGTGATAGACCTGGATTAAGTATAGGTTAGAATCAGACTCTACTGCCTACCATAATGAGACTCAGAGAGTTTAAGATCACTGTCTCCAGAATCAGACTGATCAGGTTTAAATCCCAGCTCTGCCACTTACCTGTATGTCCATATCTGAAAATGAATGCAATAATAATACCTACCGCATAGACTGACATAGGATTAAATCAATTGACTCATGTGAGGTACACAATATATTTCCTGGCATGGTGCTCACTGAGAGTTAGTTACTATTATTGTTGTTGTTATTGTTATTACATTAAAATAAACAATTGTTTTTATATACATTTTGATAAATTAGGTAATGTGTGCAATTATAAAGCATCTGAGCATGGTATTTAACCTTAGCAATAATACTTCCTCTTCGTTAAAGCTTTCTTGAAAATATTGTACTAGAGTCTTGGAATCAAGGCTGTCCAGCAGGGGGCACTACTCCATTCTTATAGTTGGATGGGTCCTCCAGTTAAGCATTCTCTGTCAATATCTCCTTCCCACATAAGGCAACCAGTGGTTCTTTGCCAGCAGCATCCTTACCAGAAGACTAATATGGACACCACTTTAACCCACATGGTGTTCCATGAATAGAATGTAGACATGTAGAAACACAAAATGTCATCCTTGAGGCTTTTGAGATGAGCAAACACTCCTTCACACTGTTAATGACATGGAATTCCTCCAATTTCTGTGTTTTTACCTTTGCACCTATTCAAAATTTTACCCCTGTCCTCTGTTGACAGCTGTGGCACAGGAGCTGACAGTACTTAACTTGCCCTATGATTTTTTTGCCCAGTGCTTTATTAAAAGTCTTAGATGTATTAGATTTGGTAGAGTTTGCTTGATGCCTTGGTAGATCATTCTGTACATTACTCTCCAAGAAGTACCCTCTTCCCTGAATCACTGCATTGCATTTATAGTCACTAGGACTTAGTTTATTGTTTATTCTCGTTTTGGAAAAAGACAGCTTCCCTCTGTTCTGGTTTTTATTTTCCCTGTCTATTTTGAGATCCTGGGACATTGTGATTATACCTAGTATTACAAATTCAAGATTTATTATACACGGCATTTTCTGTAAAAATTAGAGTATAGATCTAAGAGTATACACTGCTTAAGAAGCAAGGGAATAGGATGTGTCATTGTGCACTGTTACTTAACTCCTGTATATTCTCATAGTGATGGTCCATGACACTTATGAACCTACATTGATTTATTACCAAATGAAAGTTTAGAAAGCCCAATAATTTTAAAAGCAAGCATAAATTTAAAATAATAAACTTAAAATGGAATCATCTAATTGAATATCAATAAATCAGACAATAATTCAGGCTGAGGGTGTTTTTCCATGTGCACATAGAAATTCTAAATCTTTAAAATTTTTTCCCTATGCTACTTTAAAAGAAGAAGACAAAAAAAAAAAAAAATCCATGTCAAGAAGAGTAAAACAAGGTGCAAGTTTCATAACCTTGAACTCTCCCTATGGGAAGTCAAATCCACTTGGCTGGTGTGTTGTGTTTGATCAAACCAGCATTTTTTTAATTGGGAAATTTTGCATTTAAAAAGTAGATTTATAATTCATTAAAAAGTCAGAAATTTTAAGCTAAGACATCTGATCTGCCAACTTAGCTGAAGCTGAGTACTGGCTGTCCCTTGTACTCATGGCACATACTCTCCAAATGCCTCTTGACCCCATTCTTCCCAGTCTTCTCCACTCATTCATGTTAGAAGTCTAGTCTCTGTACACGTTTGGGCTTGGGATCACTGACATTGAGATGTCAAGGGAAGATACACCAAAATCTGGCAATCAGCAGTGTATAACCCATTAGAGAGACGTTAGAAATCCTTCAAGAGGTTTTACAATGTAGGTTATTTCAATATGATAATAGCCATGATGCAAATGAGAATAATTACCCACCTAGCACTTGAACAACTACAACATTATGCAGCCATTAAGCATGTATTCAAAAAATGTCATATGCAAATAGAAAAATGATTTGGTTAAATGACAAAATCGCAGATAGATCATACAGCTGCAGGTAGATGAGTTTTGAGTTATACCACAATGAGAATTCAACTAGATCTCCACCATCAGGGCGCAGCTCTCAGTGGGGGGATAATCAGAAATGTAGAGCTAAATCGGGCCAGGAAAACCAATTCCAGAACCAAATATTCATGTTTGCATATTAATTGCAACTAATTATATTTTCATTGAAAAAAATGTTTTTGGAACAACTTAGTGCGATCAATGTGCCTCTTTGGAATACAGGGAGAAAAGTAAAAGATTATTATATGAGTATCATCTGAAGTTTAAGGTTCAGAGGGAATGGTGGAATACTGGAAAAACACTGAAGATCATGATTAATTCCAAGATTTATGAGTACTTGTTAAGCAACATTTTAAGTAGCATAATTACTTTTTTGATCATTTTTTCACATTTTTAAGTATTTGGATTGTTACCAGGAAAGTAATTCATTCTCAATGTAGGTGACTAGAAGATAGAAAAAGGTATAAATAAAAAAAAAAGCAATCACCTGTAATTTTATTATCAAGATTTTATTATTAAAAGTGTTGAGGGGCCAGCCTGGTGGGATAGTTAAGTTCACACGCTCTGCTTCAGCGGCCTGGGGTTTGCTGGTTGGGATCCTGGGCACAGACCTAGGCACTGCTTGTCAGGCCATGCTGTGGCAGGCATCCCACATATAAAATAGAGGAAGATGGGCACAAATGTTAGCTCAGGGCCAGTCTTCCTCAGCAAAAAGAGGAGGATTGGTGGTAGATGTTAGCTTAGGGCTAATCGTCCTCAAAAAAAAAGTTTCAAACTTTTTGTTTCTAGTCCTGTTCCTGCTAAAACATAAGCTATATGAAGACCAGGGAGCTTCTATTTTGCTCAGTAATATATCCAAATGCTTAGACAGTGTTCACCAAAAACAAACAAAAAAATAAGCACTCAATAGATGTTGAATGAACGTGTGATTTCAAAATTGGTGTTCTATTGCAGTTTTTTTCTTTTTTTCTTGGTGAGGAAGATTGGCCCTGCGTTAACATCTGTTGCCAATCTCCCTCTTTTTGCTTGAGGAATGGGACACTGCCACAGCATTGCTTAATGAGCAGTGTGTAGGTCCGTGACTGGAATCTGAACTCCCAAACCCTGAGCCACAAAAGTGGTGTGCAAACTTAACCACCATGTCACTGGGTTTGCTTCTCTGTTGTACTTTTAATTTTGTGTCTTTTTTTATTCATTTAACATCATATTGTGAACATTTTCCTCCCTCTTTAAGTGTTCTAACGAAGCGCCTTTTAAAATGGCTACATCATGTGCCATAATTTCTATTGTTGAATATTTAGGTTGTCTCCAAATTATCAACATCAAAATGCTTCAGTGAACATCTTTGCACATGAAGTTGGTTTGTACCTGATTACTTAATTATGACACACAAATGACAAAAAGAGAAATGTAGATCAAAACAATTTAAAGCTTTTGCTTGATGTGCCAGATATATATCTCCACCAGCAGTGAATATTTACGTTGACCATTATAATTGTGAAAATTTCATAGGAGAAATAAATGGTATTTAATTGTTTCAATTTTTAGTTATTTGATTACTGACAGTGCTCAGTATTTTTGCATATATCAATAACACTACCCTTGAGTGGAAATATTCTTGCTCTAAAAATTTAATAGAAAATCCACTGTATAAAATTTTTGGTCTCCTCTAATCTGTATATAACTATAGAAACATAGGCACACATAGTCTTTTGTTATATAATTCATAGTACATTAGGTCATCATGGTTTCACAATATGCACACAAACGTACCCTACCTGTGTGTATTAATTGTACATTCATTGACACATACATATACCCATTGTGTGATAACACACGCATATTCAGTGACTGATGTAGAAATATCTAAGAATAAAAATGTTAATGTTGGTCTAGTCATTTGAAGTATAGAATATTAACTCCTGTTCTAGCTTACATATCAAAATACATTCATGCCTCATTCAGATATTAAAACTATGTGCATTCAGGGGGCGGCCCTGTGGCCAAGTGGTTAAGTTAGAACTCTCCACTTTGGCGGTCTGGGGTTTTGCTGGTTTGGATCCTGGGCGCAGACGTGGCACTGCTCATCAAGCCGTGCTGAGGCAGCGTCCCACATAGCACAACCAGAAGGACCTGCAATTAGAATATACAGCTGTGTACTGGGGGGCTTTGGGGAGAAGAAGAAAAAGAAGAAGAAGAAGAGGGGGGAGGGGGAGGGGGGAGGAGGAGGAGGAGGAGGAGGAAAAGGAGAAGAAGAGGAAGAAGAAGAAAAGAAAACAAAAAAAGATCGGCAACAGATGTTAGCTTAGGTGACAATCTTTAAAAAAAAAAGACTATGAGCATTCACACACATATTTTGAACCAGCAGAACAATATCTGCCTTACTAATTCCATATATGTGAGACTTGACAAGCAATAAATATGGTCACAAAAATGTAAGTGTATCACATATTTTTGCAGGCAAAATTGAAAAATACTGATGTCTGTTGTAATAGATTTTATATTTTCAGTTTTAGGGACATAATTTATGCCATTTTGGTAAATTTTATATATATATGTAAATAAGTATGTAGATAAATATATAACAGTATGTAATAAAATGGAATGTATATTTGTTTCCTTTTCCCTTTAATTCACTTAGAGAAAGCTGTTTAATTATACCTAACTGCAGGGGAGGGTGGGAGGAGTCAGTATCTAAGCTTCTGGAATAAAGTTGGAAAAGTGGCTTTGATTGAGCGCTAGACGGAAATAGCACAGCCACTAAGTATCCTCGCCGTTCAAAGCAGCCCTCTGCCCGGCCACCCCAGGGCACAAATCTGGTTGCTACTGGCCATCTTTCAAACCCAGGCTCATGTAGCAGTGGCAGACGTGTCTGTCTGCGCCTGCGATAGGATCCATCTGCAGTTTGCACCTGTTGTTTTGCTGAGGCCCGAGTGGAGGTGTGAATATAAAAACTCAAAGGGCACGTCAACAGCAAAATTAAGGAAGTGGTTTTTCCTCTCTTGTGATCTGTGTTTCTGTTTTTCTTCCCTTCCTTCCACCTCAAGGGTCAAGATACTGATGGGATAATAACCCATGGTCAGCTTCAGCCAATTATCCTAAGACAGTAATTATCATAATTTTTCACTGCAGCATCTAAAAAAAAAACGGCAAGATGAGAAAAACAAATTTGAAAGCCAAAAAAAAAAGAGAGAGAATTCTTCAAGTGCAGCCTCTGCTTGAACCATTTTGATTCATGCTGATACGAGAAACACTTTGCTGTCAACAGAAACACTGCTATGTGTGATGACACATTCAGCATTTCATTTTTTCACTAAACATATCACATAACATATTTTAAATAGACTTTTATAAAACAACACTGAGAGAGATTTTCCTTAGATCTTTCTATGGCTGATTATAATTTAAAAACCACATCTTCTGTAGACCAGTGTTTCTCAAACTTGACTGTGCATATGAAACAGCTTGTAGGTATTGTTAAAATGCAGATTCTGATTCAGTAGGTGTGTCTTGGTGCCTGAGATTTCCTTTCTACCAGGCTCTCAGATGGTGCTGACGCTGCTGGCCCATGCACTGTACTCGGTATCGCAAGGCGTGTAGAATACGTGTATGTGATTGTGTAACATGTGAAATAATTTTGAAGACTGTAAACAGAAACCCTTCAACAAATGTAAAGAATTTAAGTATTAAAATATTCATAAGTATATTTACGTAGACAATGAGTGTACCTAATTACACTTGTGATAACTCTAACATAAGCTACTCTTTAGTTACTAAATCGTCATGTTAATATTTTAAGCATTCTCCTACCTTGAGAAAAAAATTGGCTTGAAGTTCTAATGGTAATTGTCTGCATGATCAATATTCTTGGGTACGCTAGATGAATAAGCATTCTTTCTTTTGTCATCATTTTCCTATTTGATTTTTAAAGACTTTATTGTTTTAGAGCAGACTTAAGCTTAGAGCAAAATTGAGAGGAAAATACAGAGATTTCCCTTACACCCACGTTCTACATATGTGTAGCCTTCCCCGTTATCCATATCACTCGCCAGAATGGTACATTTTTACCAAGGATGAACCTACATTAACACATCATAACCACCCAATGTTCATAGATTCCATTATGGTTCACTCTCTGTATTTACATTTTATGGGTTTGGACAAATGTGCAATGACATATATCCATCATTATAATATCATACAGAGTATTTTTACTGCCCTAAAAAAGAGCTCAATTCATTTCTCCCACACACTCCTGGCAACTACTCATCTTTTATTGTCTTTATAGTTTTGTCTTTTCTATAACATCATATAGTTGGAATTATACAGTATGCAGCCTTCTCACATTGGCTTCTTAAACTTAGAAACAGGCATGTAAGTTTCCCCTGTGTCTTTTAATGGCTTGATAGCTCATTTCTTTTTAGCATTGAATAATATTCCTTTGTCTGAATGTATCACAATTTATCCATTCACCTCCTGAAGGACATCTTGCTTGCTTCCAAATTTTAGCAATTATGAATAAAGCTACTAAAAACATCCACATGAAGGTTTTTGTACAGACGTTCTCAACTCCTTTAGGAAAATACCAAGGGTCGTGATCACTGCATCATATGGTAAGAGTATGTTTAGTTTTCTAAGAAACCACCAAATTGCCTTTCAAAGTGGCTGTACCATTTTGCATTCCCGCCAGCAATGTATAAGAATTCCTGGGGCCGGCGGGGACCGAGTGGTTAAGTTTAGGTACTCCGCTGCGGCAGCCTATGGTTTCGCCGGTTCGGATCCTGGGCGCAGACATGGCAACGCTTGTCAAGCCATGTTGAGGTGGCGTCCTACATGCCACAACTAGACGGACCTGCAACTAAGAATATACAACTATGTGCAGGGGGGATTTAGGGAGATAAAGCAGAAAAAAAAAAAGATTGGCAACACTTGTTAGCTTAGGTGCCAATCTTTAAAAAAAAAAAAAAATTAAAAAAAAAGTTCCTGTTGCTCCATATCCTTGTCATATTTGATGTTGTAAGTGTTCCAGATTTGGGCCATTGTAATAGGTGTTTAATGGTATCTCATTATTTTAATTTGTGTTTCTCTGATGACATATGATATGGAGCATCTTTTCATACGTTTATTTGCCACCTGTATATCTTCTTTGGTGAGATATCTGTTAAAATCTTTGACCCATTTTTTAATCACGTTGTTTTCTTATTGTTGTAAGAGTTCTTTGTATATTTTGCATAACAGTCATTTATCAGATATGTCTTGCACAAATATTTTCTCCCAGTGTTTGGTTTGTCTTCTCATTCTCTAGACATTTTCTTTTGCAGAGCAGAAGTTTTTAATTTTAATGAAGTCCAGCTTATCAATTGTTTCTGTCATGGATTGTGTTTTTGGTGTTGTACCTAAAAAGGCATCACCATATCCAAAGTCATCTTTATTTTCTCCTATGGTATCTTGTAAGAGTTTTATAGTATTGCATTTTCCGTTTAGGTCTATGACCTATTGTGAGTTAATTTTTGTGAAGAATGTAAGGTCTGTGTCTAGATTGCTTTTTCGCTTGTGGACATCCAGTAGTTCCAGCCCCATTTGCTGAAAAGACTATCTCTTCTCCACTGTATTGCCTTTGCTCTTTCATCAAAGATCAGCTGACTATATTTATGTGGGTTTATTTCTGGGCTCTCTATTCTGTTCCATTGATCTAGTTATCTATTTTTTTCCACCAATACCACACTGTCTCAATCACTGTACTTTATAACGAGTCTTCAAGTCAGGCAGTGTCAGTCGTCTAACTGTTCTCCTTCAGTATTGTATTGGCTGTTCGAAGTCTTCTGTCTCTCCATATAAACTTTAGAATCTGTTTGTTCACATCTATAAAATAATCTGGGATTTTGGCTGGGATTTCATTGAATCTATAAATGAAGTTTGGAAGAACTGACTTCTTGAGTCTTCCTATTCATAAAAATGGAATCTCTATCCAATTATTTAGTTCTTTGATTTCATTCATCAGTGTTTTGTAGTTTCCCTCATATAGATATTGCACATATTTTGTTAGACTTATACCTAAGTATTTCATTTTGGGAGGTGCTAATATAAACAATATTGTGTGTTTAATTTTAAATTCCAATTGTTTATTGCTGGTATATAGGAAAGTGATTGACTTTTGCATATTAACCTTGCATCCTGCAACTCTGCTATGATCACTTATTAGTTCTGAGAGTTTTTTTGTTGACTCTAATTTTCTGCATAGATGATGATATTATCTGTGAACAAAGACATTCTTATGTCTTCCTTCCCAACTTGTATACATTTTAATTCCTTTTCTTGCCTTATTGCACTAACAAGGACTTCTAGTATGGTGTTGAAAATGAGTGGTAAGAGGAGTCACCCTTGCCTTTTACCTATTATTAATGGGTAAGATTCAATTTCTCACCATTAAGTATGATGTGAGCTACAGGTTTTTTTGTAGTCTTTATCAATTTGAGAAAGTTCCCTTCTATTCCTAGTTTGCCGAGAGATTTTTATCATGGATGGGTGTTGAATTTTGTGAAATGTTTTTTCTGCATCTACTGATATGATTATGTGATTTTTCTGTCTTAGTCTGTTGATGTGGTGGACTACATTTGGTGATTTTTGAATGTTGAACCAGACTTTCATAATTGGGATAAAACCTGCTTGGTCATGTTGTATAATTCCTTTTATACTTTTTTGGATTTGATTTGCTACTATTTTGTTGAGCATTTTTGCATCTATGTTCATAAGAGATACTGTCTGTGTTTTTGCTTTCTTTGCCTAGTTTTGGTATTAGGGTAATGTTGGACTCATAGAGTGAATTAGGAAAGTCATGTATTTTGGGTCCATTCTTGCCCTCGTTGTGAGTTACTTCATGAGGTTTACAGCAGGATCTTCCAAATTCTCCTTTTCTTCTCTTCAAGCCCAGAAATTATAAATCATCTCTTTCACTGATTTCTAGTTTTTCTATTAAGTTAGCTGCAGAGCTGAAATCTTAAAGTTATTTAGATTCCACTAATATCTTGGTGTGTTCCAACGTGTTGTTCTTTTACCTTTTTCTATGCTAAATATGGTTCATGGATTAGTAATATAGGCATCAAATAAGAGCTTGTTAGAATGTCAGGTCTTACCCCAGACCTACTAAATCAGAGCCTGTATTTTACAATGATCCTCAGGTGATTTGTGTGTACACGAAAGTTTAAGAAGCAGTGCTATCAACTCTAATACCTCTGTTTATAAAGTATAAAACTCTACTTTGACGGAGAGTTAGAAACATGCCTAAAATCAGTAGGAGCCTTGGAGACAGATAACTATTCACATCCCAGCCCTTCTGCTTCTGTGATAATTCTCTTGAACAGGTAACTCAACAATTCTCACTTTCCTCATCAGTGAAATGATGATAATAAAACCTTGTGGTAATAAAAAGAATGTGACGAAAATATAAAGTACTCAGCACAGTTGGAAACATTATAAATGATCAATTGTTGATAAAAATTACTAATAGAGAAAAAGAAATTAGAGGAATGAGAGGTTGTGGTTGCCTTTGGCTCAAAGCGATTAGTTGCAGATCTTTGTGAATCAAAGCTGACCTGATAACCAGTGTGATTCATTCTCATACCATGTCACTCGCCATAATATAGCAATTCTCAGCAGTTCAACTAATTTTATATTTTCAAGGACTTTTAGTTTTCCCCTGGCATCATTCTCAGCATAGTAATTTTTCTTTTATTATTTTCTCCGAGAAACATTTTTAGGTAATGGGGAAAAAAAATGAGCCCGCTCTTACAATATATCAAAGCAGTATAAAAGACTGTTTAAAATACATTTCTTTGCAAAACATATTAAATGGGTCATTATTTACGTGAGATTTTCAGAAGACATTATGGTGTATTGCACAAATTTTCAACTGACATTGGATAGGTAAATTATGTTTAGGCTGTTTTCAAAAACTGGATTTTTGATTCAATAGACCATAGCATCTCTTTGATGTGCTGTTTTGTAATTCATTAAATTATTTTCCAGCATATGCTTAGCTATCATGATGAAAATGGATATTCATATTTAAATTATGAACTAAAGTTACCTTATAACTATATAAGCCAACTTTTCATTTAAAAAAACTCGGAACTGAAAGAGCTATAGAGCAGAACACACTATTTGAACACATTTTTACAGTGCTGTGATTTCTAGATTATCTCTGTATTTGTTAAGCATATCTGCTGTGTCAGTTATCACTTTATTGCCTCTCAGCTCCAAATGCGTCCTTCAATATGATAAACAACCGAATTTGTTTAAGCATCCTTTAAAATGAACATGATGTTAAGCTTTCTCAGCAAAGGGTGGTGGGGGGACACTGCAGGAGGTAAAGGTTTCCAACAATTTGCGCCAGAATCCAGGAGGGTCAGTGGTGTGGACATGAGGACATCTGGTGAGAAACTACCCAGCAGCTACCAGCCCAAGATGTAGTCCTTAGACTTTGCACCCTCAGCCTAGTGATAACCTTTCTGCAAACAGTCTGGACCTCTCTGACAAGTCCTATGTAGCCTGTATGGAGCCACTTGTGTCCCAGAGGGTCACACACCAAGTAGTCAGTCCTTCTTCAAAGAGTAGGCTCTGAAAGCCTTTCTCCTGCAGAGCACCTGGACTCCCACTGCGTACCCAGCCACCAACTGCTGATCAACTAACTGTTCTTCACCTGCACTATGGAGGGTGGCCTGTTTTTTGCCCAGCAGCTCCAGAACCAGTTCTGGCCTGGCCAAACCAGTGATGATCTCTGTTATCCAGTGGCCAAACCACATATTCTCTGGGATGTCTGACCCTTTCCAAGCTTGTCCTTCTTGAGTACTCTCCCTCAGCCTTAGGGTACCATAAAGAATTTCTTTATATCTTATAGTTATGTTTATCAGAGCTAATAACTCTTGATATTAAACTACCCCTCTTTAATGTACTGTGTGATTCCTGTCTCCTGATTGGACCCAGACTGCTACCAGTGCTTTCTATAATTAGAAGTGAAAATTGTTGTAGAGATCATTTTGTTACAATAAGGCTACTATTTATTATGAACAATCCATGTGCTAGGCTCTTCACAAACATTATTTCATTTGATTCTCACAAAAATCTTATAAATTGGGTACTTCATTTTACAAATGAAGGAATGAAGGCTTGCATTTAAAGCAGTTTACTCAAGGTCAAGGTCAAGACTCCAGCTCTAAAAAACCTGTCCTCTCTCAATACTATGACAGTGTTTATAACTGCTATCCTATCTTGTAAACATCCCAAAACTCAGCTTAAATGTCCAAGAATACTTTCTTTTTTTTTCTTTTGAATGATTAATAAACATGCTTTATATAGATTTATTACCCAAACATATATTAAAATGTTTCTAGAATGCATTACACTGTGGTGTTCACAGAACATAATCTTTACCTTCTGAGCTTTTGGGGTTTCCCCAAATTTATAAGGTGATATCCTATGTCTTAATAAAAGATTGTTGGCCTCAGAGGAGAATAGGTTTGTCAAATAATATACACAATGCCTAATTAAATTTGAATTTCATAAAAATAATGATTCTTTTTTTTTTTAACCATAAGTATGTCTCAAATTGCCTGGGACATAATTATACTAAGAAAAATGTTGATTATCTGAAATTCAAATTTGACCATGTGACCTGTGTTTTTGTTTGCTAAATCTGGCAACCCTACATGAGAAATCTCCCTTTACCTATTACTGTACCTAGAAATTTCTAAGCTCCTATCTAGATCAAAATAAGCTGCAAACCAGACAGTTAATCTAGAATCATATCTGATTTTCTAAACATGTAATGTTGCTCACTTTAAGAAATCTATTTCTTTTCTAAGATTCCCAGTAGATCCCAAGTAGATTCTAAGATCCAAGTAGATCCCTAAAAAGATTTAGTTTTATTCACTATGTCATGACTTCTGATTCCATCCACTAGGGTTGCTCAAGTTTTAAGAGATCCCCAAAATTGTTGGGGATACATGATGATACATGGCTATAAAAAATTCATAATTAGATAGGAAAACAGACAGGAAGTTTAGGATGACTATTGTTATTGTCAGCCACCTATTAATTTACCTTGTTACTACCACAAACACCCTTCCTGACAATTTGCAGAGATGTTGAGAAAGATGCTTATGTTGACTCCCCAACATAACTGTTCCTGCTCAGTAGTTACTCCATCTCCCTTAGTTCTGATTCACACTATCTACTAAATGAGGTCCTGCATTCAAACAGACCTATAGAAGACATTAATAGCTAGTTAACAATACTTAATCTCTTCCTAATCTTTAGCAATAAGAGCCTCATTTTAATCTGGGCACATTGCCACTCAGCTAATAAATTACATTTTCAAGCCTCCCTTGAAGCTATGCATGATCATATCACTAAGTTTTAGTCAATGAGATGCAAATAAAAGTGTCCTTAAATGGAGGGAGAGGACACTTCTTGTGCCTTTCTTACTACTGGCTGGTATGAGGATGTGATAACTTGAGCTTGAGCAGTCATCTTGGATCATGAAGCAGCATGTGAAAGATGATGACAAGCAAAATATAAGGAATCTGGGACCTAATGACTATGGAGCCATCATATCAGTGCTAGATTGCTTTTATTGTAGTTATTTTATGTAAGTGAGAAATAAATTTCTGTTTTTCTTGAGCCATTGTTAATTTTTTTATACCTGTTATATGAAGCTGAGCTTAATCTTAAAGGATACAATATTTTACCTGGGAGTTTCGTCATATTCATTTTCCCAAACTTACTTACAAGAGAAAGGTTAGCTAGAAATAGTAAAGCTCCTGCCTAGATCTGCAGAGAAAGAGGAACCAGAATGGATTAACTGCTTAAGGGAAAGGAGAATGAGATTCCTCATAGCCAGTTTGTCTAAAAATTGATTCAGATCCCCTGTGTTAATTAAAAGCATACTATTGGAGGTACAGTTATGAGAAGATAGTATACTGGCAACAAAGGTTATAAGTCTAGTGGGGAAGGTATATTAGAATACAGACAATTTGAATAAAGTGTGTAAAGATCATCAGGTAAACACAGGGTGTTATGAAAATAAGTAGGAGAGCCCTGGGCACAGACTAAAGAATTGAAGTGTAGGGAAAAGTGTGTGAGTTGAATCTGAGGACTAGGTAGATATTTAGTTGAATGGAGGAAAGAGTTCTAGTAATCTGAGAAGCCTGTGCAGAGGTAAATGGACACAGAAAACATGACACTTTGGAGCTATAATAAGTATTTCAGTAAAACCAGAAGACAGCATTTGAGGGATGGGGTGGGGGTGGAGGTAGGGGTGGGAGTGGCGTAGAGTTAGTTGTAAGAAAGTTGGATGGAGAGAGCACTTTCTAAGCATTGTCAGGATGCTTAGATATTTTCATAAATGTTAGGAAGGAGTTTCACGGTCTTGATTGTTTTAGAAACATGATTCTGTCTTCAGGCTGGAGAATAGACTGGAAAAAGTGAAGACTAGAAGCAGAGAGAAAATTTCTTAATAAAAAGAAAAGCTATTATCACATACTTCCTCTGTAATAGGCACTGTCCTAAGCTTTTCGTAAGTATCCTCTCTCATTATCAGACTAACCCCAAGCTGAGATTCAGCAAAATTAGGGAATTATTCAAGTAATTAGAGACTGGACTCCATTCTAGATTTTTTTTTTTTTTTGGCTTCCTAGCTATAGAGTTAGAAAACTCAAGCAATGACATAGTGTTTTATTATTAGCTACATGGAATTAGCTTTGCCAAGTAACCTTGGTGAGAACATGACTAAGGTAGTGGCAATGACTGCAGAAGAGAGAATAGGTGGAAGAGAGATCAACTAGAAAGGTAGAGTCAACTGATCTTGATGTGGAGAGGGTGAGAAGAGAGAAAAATATCCTAATCTTTGGCAACTCTGCTGCTAAAGCGGAAATAGTAGGAAGAAGTGAGAGGAGATGAGGTAAGTTCTTTCTGGGATATGTTTAATGTGGATGACAACTGGATATTCAAAAGTAACTATCACCTAAGGATTGACTATACACTTCTGAAACTCAGGAGAGAATTTTAGGTGGGAGATACAGATTTGGAAGTTATAAACTTTCCAGGTTATACTTGAAGCCATGAATATAAATGGAATCGACCAAGGAGAATGTATAGAATGAAAAATGAAGAGAGTCAGGGAAGTCCCTGCAAAACACTGCAATTTAAGGAAAAAAACAAAAGAAGCCTTTAAAGGAAACTGAGGTTACATTAATACCTCTTTCTAACAAAGAAGTATAAAAAAGCAAGAAAGAGTAGTATCCTGGAAGCAAAGAGAAAAGACTTTCAGAAATGAAATGCTACAGAGAAAACAAGAAAGAAAATAAAACGTGTGTTTGGGCTTTAGCAACATAAAGGTCAATGTTTAGAAGAATGAAATGGTGGGAGTAAGTTTCAGATTATAGTAGGGTGATTGCACAAAAAGCGAGGCGGTACATAAACTTTGAGCAAAACAATTCTTTAAGATGCTTGACTATGTAAAGGAAGGTGACAGCTATAAAGATATGTAGGGCCAAGGAAGTATTTTGGGTTGTTTGCTATAAGATGAGAGAGACTTGAAAATGTTGAGTTTGAGATATTTTGAGAACTAGATGTTTAAGATACAAGCTAAAGGAAGTAAATGATGAAACAAAATCCTCAAGGAGACAGGAAGTATAGAAAGGAGGTTTCAAACAGCTTATAAGGTGGTTGAACTAAAATAATTCTTAGCCTTGAAGATTTTTCTACCTACTTTGACATTCACTGATTTTGACACTGAGCCTACCTGAATATTATATATATGAAAAAAAGGGATGGAGATGTGGAGAGAGAATTCACTTTCAACATGTAGAGTTAGTTAGCATCATTACCCTTGTATGGTTTTCCTTGGCTTTAAAGTTCTTCCAAAAAGAACTTCAATTCTCTGGGAGCCATAAATTCATCCTTTGGAATTTCTGATTTCCTACTTAGTGCGGTATTCTCTGGGTCCTCTAGGTAGTCAAAGCTGCTGAATACACAGACTTGTTTAGACTAGCAAAGCCTTAACGTCAAAATTGCACAGAAAGAAGGGCGTACATATTTCAGAACATGAAAGGATATAGATATCTATATTCATTAAGACTATAAGCCTCTTGAAGGCAAGAACTATGTCAAATCACTTTTATCTATTAATTAACGTACTCTTCCACACTGGACATGTACTTAAGATAGTTTGATAACATATTCAGCCTTATTAAGTATATTGTGAGGTTTGGTTTCCAAAACATCCTTTAAATAAGAGCTGTATTTATCTGAACTGATTTCTTCCAATTTTAACTGAACAAAATCTTAAGCCCTCTCTCACTGCAGAGTGTCCAAGAGTCACTGTATTTCTCATTGTCATTTTACAGTCCTTATTCTCAATCAACTCCTTCCCATGGCCTGTATTAGTTTTCAAATTTGACCTTTCAACATAAATTTGAATGCTATGACCTAGCCCACATTAAGATAACTTTTTTTTTCACAGTTCTGACAAAATTAAAATAGGTTTTGGCTTTAGAATTAAAAACATAATGTATGTTAGCTCTTCTTTTCCTTCTAATTTTTGAGATTCAAGTGATGACATAGTGCTTTATTGTTAGCTACATCAGCAGTTAGCTTTGCCAAGCAAGGTTGCTACCTCTTCTAAATGCAAATTTAAAAAGAAAAAAAGAGCAAAGCATTAGCAGACAGCAAAATGATATGGTACATGGCCAACAAGGTAATAGCCTTTATTGCAAGCCAGTGCTCCAGAGATGGAGGGTTATCTTGTCAACAGTATTAAACTTAAGACCCAGTTCTCCTTGTGTTTGTGTCTGTGGAGGGCAAGGGGTGGGATGGAGGAGGAGATAAAGAATCTCTCGCTAAACTAGTAATCAATACCCTTCATTAACAACCACACAGCAAGTCTTAATACCTGTGAGACTAGTCACTGTCCAGGCTGTGAGAATATGAAGGAGGAGGTGCATAATGCTCATTTCTTCTAAGCGTGAACACTTTTGGCAACAAGAAAGAATTCACAGTGCCCTCTTCATTCACAAAGGACAATATGACTATATATTATTGAACAGTGGATATTAGAAGAACATTTCATCTATTTTTGGAGTTGTATTTCACATTCATAAAAACATTCCCATTTCTCTCCTCTTGAAGAGCACTATTTGAACTGAAACTGCCAGTGACTTTCCACATCCTTCATCCTATTTCATTACAGAAACACTCATAAAGACACAATTTTTGCCTATCAATAAATATGTTTGATGTTCCATAGAAGTTCTATGTAATACATGCAGAACAATGGAGTCAGACTCTGGGATAAATTATTATCAAAACAACTTGGAGCTATGAGCCTGCCTCTGGATGCTGTCTGGTGGACGTGGTGTGAATGCTCAGTACGAAAGCAGGATGAGCACTAAAGACTATGAGTGATAATCATAAATCCAAGACAGGCATCACCCTTCCTTAAGACATTGTTAAACTCCTTGAAAAAGAAGACTATAAGGTATAGTCTGCTTTTAGAGGTATTATGTATTTTTAATACATTTAGTTAAAGTTTGAAGCGGAGCATGTCTGGACTGGGGTGGCTTTTTCACGCAGTAGACTCAGCGGGTAGCTCCATGTAGATTGCGATGCTGGGATGTAAATGCTGCTTGTGCTGCTGAGGGTACTTCCGACAGGCCCTTAGCGCATTCTTTACTTGCCTCTGTTTTATTTTCACAACATATTCCTACTAAAGACTTCTAAAATCTTCTAGCCAAAAAGTGTCTCAAAACACAGTATCTAAATGGAAAGTATTCAGGAACAAGAGTGATTTAATGTGACTTATTTATAGGATAGGGCACAAAAAGATCTGATGGGTTTCAAAATAGACCATTAGGTCTGCTATATTCAACTTTGATTCTGTCTGTTTAGCACGCATTAAATACAAAATTCAGGGAACTGACTATAAGATAAATAGGTTTATTTTCTGCTTTTCATATTTTCTCACATGAAGACACATATTCCATGAAATCAAGTAGTACTTTCAGAACTAGACACACTGTGTGGAAAATGTCATGCTGGATATATCTTCACTAACGAAGTCTAGATGAGCCCTTGGTTAATATACATAAGACTAAAGTTTCTTCCCTTTACTTCTCATTGTTTTGTACCATTTAAATACTGCACAAATAAAACAATACTGCATATTGAAGGAAAAAATATACTGAAGTATGTGTCAACTAAAACTGAGTAATGCATCACAGAATTTCTGATATGCTATACTTTCCATGAACCGTATACAAGTTCAATGAGTATTACTGAAGTTCACTGTTATATAAAGTCTGGATATTTCTGGAATCTCAGAAAAGAATTCACATTATCCATTCTGAGTATTAGTAAAATATATCCATAGTGCGTAAATAACAAGGATATAACAAGGCAATTTTTAAGGATCACCCTACCACAGTATGTATTTTATAAACTCCGTAAAGAGATAAACTCTACTCAGGCATCTCAGAACATGGATCTTTATTACTTCCAGCAGTTTCACCAATTACTTAATAGTCACTACAGCTTGAAGGGAAATGACTTTAAAAGTTCAAGTAGGATGTCATTAGCATAGGGCCCCAGGTCCTGCAGATTTCATGCCACAGAGATGGACGACATATGCCTCCTTCTGTGAAAAGTCAGAGAGAGGGATCCAATTTGCTACCAGGTGGGATAAGGTAGGTGAGCTGAGGCTCCCAGTTAACACAGTGAATGAGGCCAGGGAGACCTAGCAAATAAAACCTATTTTTTATTTGGATATATGTTGTCTTTCACAATTTCCCAACTTACTTTAACGTAACTCATCTAACATAGTAATTATATAAGAGGAAGGACTTTTTCTTGGATTTTTATTGTTGTCACTTCTCTGTGCACTTATCACTTTAATAACATCTAAATATTATCTTGAAGGAACGTTTTAATTTTCCCAAGCCCTTGGTTAGATTTCATACTCATTGGAAGAATGGAGTATATACAAAGTGCCTTTAAGTCCATGTATATACATGTAGTGCTATAATGTCCAGTACATGACAGCCAGTCATTGAGTACTGAAGCAATGAATCGCCTGGTGAATGAATGAATACCTCACATTGCCTTGTTTCTATTAGTGTTTTGTATTAGCCATTCAATTCATTTCTTATGAAATATCAAACACTGTGCCACACTGTAGGATACAAATGATACAGCAATCAATTAAATGTTACCCCAGTGCGGCCCAATGACCCACCTGCTGCCATCTGGATGCCTGTTAAAATTTCAAATTCCTGGGCCCCATCCCAGATTTTCTGAATTAGAATCTCTTATATACTGAAGTTGGAAAAGCATTGCACGGTAAGTTGACAATCTTCTTGTGAAAACATCAATGGATTTTTAAAAATATATTAAAGAAGCTGCGCTTCTTACAACTATTCTACAATATTTTTCATGTGTCATCTCTCTCAGTTATAGATTGGCTAAAACTAAATTCTGGGGAAACGGCAAAGTAAGAACAACATGTACATGTAAGTCCAAAACTGCAAGATAAATGCTGAACCAGTTCAGTGGATCTCGAGCTTCAAAAGCATCAGCATCTCTGGGAATGCATCCTTAGAAAATGCATCGATCATTAGAACAAATAATACAAGAATTAATTAGCAATGATATGGGGTCAGAAATAAATAGATAAATAGAGTGGCTATTTGTGTCCTTATCTAATCATGGTTATGTAGAATATGAAAATACACATTCACAATAGTGGAAAAAATAAGTCAGTTAATTCGGTTGCCATTGGCCTACAATACATTTATTTTTTATTATTTACTGTTATCTTCTCTTCTGCTATTTGACCATTTCCATGACTGAATTTTCTAGTAACTAGTGTTTTTAACTACTGTAACTGTTTTGAAACTGTCGGAGTTCAGCTCACTGAGACCTAATCCAGAGTTAAAAAGCCCAGTTTGTGCCCTATCTCAAACAAGTTTCAGAGGGATTGAGTCAGGAGTGGCCACGAGAATCAGATTTGGGGATCTTCCGGCAGTCTCAGTCCTCAGAATTCGAGTCCTGTTGCTTTAGGGTCAGTTGTTACAGATAAACTGGAGAGTAGTGGAAAGAAGTAAGGTTTTGAGAGCCAGGAGGAGCTGGGATTTGTCCTGGCTCTATTGGCAACAAGCAATGTGCCTTGGGTTACTTAATAAGTTTCCTTTTCTTTAAAATTTGGTCAGCACAATATTAAAGAATTATTGCAAAGAAGAAAGATAAATATGTGTCTACTGCCTACTGATTAATAAGGCCAAAAAATAACCACTGTTATTAAAGAGCCCTTAAATCTATCATGATGACTTTCAGGGCTGGAAAGGTAAATTAAATTATTTGAAATCACCCAGCTGGTCAAGTGCAGTAGGGTCTTTACCCAATACTTGCCCAGTTTCCCTTCCACTCTACAATATCACCTTCTAAGTTCATGGCTGGATCGCAGTGGGGTTATAGACAGGACACACAGGGCTATGGAGAAGACAAGTGGACAGAAGCACATGCTGTAGTTAGCAGATCTCAGGTAGAACAAGAGAAGTGTGCTGGCCAGTGCCCAAGGGTCTATTACAATGTGAACCCCCAGAGCTGTCTGTAGCCTGGAGCGTGCTGACAGAGTGGCCAGGGTTAGACAGCAGCACTAGCGGCTGTCAGAGAGTTTCTGCAAGTTTCTAACCTTAGGCAGCTCTGGCTTCCTGGTTAGCTTCTACTACAGTACCAACTCCTGAACAAATATTGCTCCATTTGCAAAAAAAAAAAAAAAAAAATTAAACTGAGAGAAATTTAAAAATATGAGTTCAGAGTCTGAGGTGGTCATGATTTTGGGTGATCACAAGAAATCTCAGTTTTGTATAAATGGTGTGGCCCACAGTAAGTAAGAGAGACAGAGAACTCAAGGCCATTTTGGGAAGTTTCTTCACATGCAATGGCAGAGTAGGTTCTATTTGAAGGAGCAGCAGAGCAAAGAACAGTTGATCACAGTTAATTGTAGAGAGAAGAGAGCCAATTCGAACAGGTTGCTGGCTTGTTTAGAAACCAGGTCTCTGATGAACACTGATGGGGGGATTTTTCTCTAGAAGAGGGATAAATAGATTTTTTTCTGTAAAGGCCTAGACAGTAAATATTTTCAGCTTTGAGGAACTTACAGTTTTGCTGCAATTACTCAGTTCTGCCTTTGTAGCACAAAGGCAGCCACAGACAATAGGTAAACGAATGAGTATGGAAGTGTTTCAACAGGACTGTACTGTGCAAACGAAGAAGGCCACATTACACCTACCAGCTATAGTTTATCCACTCCTGCTCTAGAGAAAAAAAGTTCAAAATGAGAAAATATGCATGACGCTTCCAGTGCCCCTTCCCCCACTTAGGGGGGATATCTGCATTTTTCATGAAACAAAACCCCTTCCATATAACTCAGAAAATACCTGCATGTGTAAGGGCTGTGCTTCAGTGTGGGTAGGGTGCTGATTGTAATGACTGGTTTTATAATGAAGCTTACCAAGCAGAGTAAAAGGCTAAGGCTCTGTCTGATTTTATACCTGCTGTTTCTCAGCACCTAGCACAGTGCCTAACAAGTCTTAGGACTTTATAAATTTCCAACAAAGGAGGCCATTCACATACAAGCCAATTCATACTTCAGAACAACTGGGGAAGAATTTACTTCAAATAGTTTCAAATATGAAGCCAGCATTTGTACTTACAACTGAACTAGTCAATTAAAAAGCCAACAAAATTGAAACTTGGGGGAGTAATATGGGGAGAAGGAAGAGAAAGAAAGAAAAAAAAGATGATTTTTCTTAAAATTTTCCCATGGAGCTATGTGTGTTTAAAATTCATTGAAGAGAACCAAGTTTTTATAATTCTTAAGTACTTTGCATTTGATATTTAACTTGAAACTGCATCAAACTCTGTGAGGTAGGGACCACAGTTTCTATTGTAGAGACGACAACAGATTTTGAGAGGCAAAATTAAAGGACTTGCTCAAAATTAATTATTTAGTAAGTGCCCATATGGGCACAAGTTCAGACATTCTTACTACAAATCCATTTGTCTTTCCAAGAAATTATAACCATATCGATGTTGAATGGAAGGAGATGGAGGAATCAATAGACAAAACAAGTTGAATGACATAAACTTGTCAACATTGAGTATTAGCTTAACATGAATTTCAGGAAAATTTGGAAATACTAAAAGGGAGACAGAACTTTCCAGGATTCAAGAAAAATTAAATTCTCTTTAATAAGCAATGCCAAAGCTTGTGGTGGAGTTTTAGTCAATTCCCCTGGCTGATTTGTTTGTATTCAATTTATTTGCTCTTTATGTTAATAATTATTTGCTGCTGTGATGAGAGAGCTAGAGATAAATGAAATCAATTTGAATCCATTTGATAGAGTTTTGCTCTAAAAAGTAAACACATTTTGCAAACAGTAGAATTTCACAGCTTATTCAGCTTTTCTCAGTGCGATGGGGCTGGAGGGTGAGGCAACTGCTAATGAAGTGAAAGACAAAATCTATTTTAACAAATAGCACAGTGGGTGAGGAAGAGGCTTCCAAGAGTGGTTTGAGGCGGAAAGGAGATGTCAGAGAGGGAAACAAGCAAAAATTACATTTTAAAATATGTGATTAAAAAGAATGCATTAATTTGTTCAAAAATATAAGAAAACAAATTTTAAGGTATACTAAAATAGGAACAAGAAACACTAGAGAAACACATTATCCAAAAAGGTAAGAGCACGCACTGTCATATTTGCATTTAACATGTGATTTCCCAGGCTAGTTCCTCTGGTTATATAGTTTCTCACTGGTTTGCCAGGATTTAATAATTAGTCAGTCTTCATCATATTGTTATGTAAATTCAGGCCTTAGCTGACACTATTTTTTCATTTCTCTTCTTCAGGTAGCCCCTCCTTGTCTCAGCAGTCAGCTCAAGGACCTTACCAAAATGTGTGACTCCTAAGTCGAGGGCCAACTCTCCCAACTCACATTCTAGTTTTGTTCTTGCAATGGCCTATTCCATATTCACAGGCAACATCAGTATGTCCAAAGCCACAATCATCTCCCACCTTCCTTCTTTAAGTTCCCTGCTTCTGTGGAGCATCTCTGATTTCTCCCCACACATCCTTGGAATCAATTCTGATGATTTCTCAAGTCTCACATCTCCTTCCCTCCTTAGTTTGCTATTGATCTTCAGGGTCTGCACAGAGCTACCTCACGAAGTTCCTAAAACATAGTCCGAATGCTGCCATTCTCCATGGCAAAACTGTTATTATTCTAAAGATATTTTAGTTTCAAAAATTCTTAAAGACGGAAAATAAAGTAAAAATTACTATCTTCCTTCAGAAATACTGACAGAAACAAATTTCCCAATTTCTTTCTCCTTCTTAGCAATCTTCAAAAAAGAGATAAATGCTGATAATGATTTAGTAACTATCTTTCCAGGATTATATAATTGCAATAGCTCTTTGAAATTTATATATATTTTAAATTTTAAAATCATTTTGGGTATGTGTATATCTGTATCTATGTATAGACATATTTCTATGGATATATACACATATCTGATTTACTTTTATATATGTGTGTATGTATATATTTACTTATTTCTTTAACTCTCTTCTAATTTATATCACCCATGATCAACCGCCTTAAATGACCACTTCCTTTATTTCAGGATGGGTGTCTTAGTTCCTCTAATAGAAAGTGTGGCTTCCTCTTCAAAAATTCCAAAGAACTTCCTTTGCATCTTTATTACTGCACTTATAAGAAGATGTTGATGGGAATTTGAGATTTCTTGACTTTCAGCTATGGCCTATAGCTGAGAAAGTAAAAGCACAAAATACCTTACCTTTTAAGTTCCAAGATGCTGTAACCCTGAGGGACAACCTACTCTGCAAATGTCTTGCTGTGAGGTGACAGATAAGAGAACAGGCTCTAACACATATCACCACCAGACTCCCAGTCCCTGTCCCCGTTCCTATGCCAGTTGACAGAAGAGGGTAAAGAAAAGAGGAAAATGCCTCTTGGGGAGAGGAATGGGTTGCTTCCCTTCCCAAATTTGAAGTTTTGGAGGGAGAGTGCTTTGAGAGAATCACTCAAAACAACTTGAGAGGCTTACAAGGAGAAAAGAGCATTCTGTTTCTCAGTGGATGTCTGATTAGGCAGTGGTCTTGTCTCCTCCGTTGCAAAAGAGCAGGGGAAATGAAAATGAGTTCAGGAAATGAAAATGAGTGAGACCTGACAAAGTGAGGAACTTGTAGGAAGAAGGCAGGTAAGGCTGTTGCCTGACTTTAGACTCTGGTTCCTGGTAAGTAAAGAAGATTGCTCCTGTGTGTGCCCCTGCATCCAAGAGTTAATCTAGGAGGAGGCTGGGATCCAGGTCTATAATCTTTCCAGGAGACACAAGCATCAAGGGAGGTGCTCCAGCAGAAGGTCAGCAAGAAGTGGTAGCCTGGTCTCTTACAGGACTCATAAATACTGAAAGGAGCTGAATGGAGGTGAGCTCCTCTTCATGGGGTCACGTTGAGGGGTGCCACTCATCTTCGCTGAGGTCATAGACAACTTTGTGGATGTTAGTTTCGGATAGCAAAGGGGAAGAATTCATCATCAGTTATCTAAGAAGATGCTTGCTCTTTTCTTGTTTTTCCTCCCTCATTTAACATAGAAGAGAAGGCAAGGGACAAATGGTCTCTAACATCCAGCCCACCCCCCACTTTCTCCACACCGTCCACATCAAGGCACTGAAGATACATCACTAGGCTGTGGTGAGGAATGGGAGGAGAGGAGACGTGAATGGACTTTGAAATTTTAAAATTCAGTAAGGAGATCTCAAGATGGTGGAGTGGGCAGACTCTGAACTCACCTCCTCCCATGCACACAACAATGTTACAACTATGTTTGGAAAAATTATCCTGGAGAGAAAACTGAAAACTGGATAAACAGAATCCCCACAACAAGGGACAGCCCTGAATGAGGCAGAAGAGGCAGAAATTCCTTCTGGAGAGAAAAAATCCACCTTTGTGAGACACAAAGCTTCACAGCCATTCAGGTGGGAGCCAATCAAAGGTACACAGCCCTCCCTAGAGAAGTGGAGACCTCAGTGGGGGGCACATTACTGCTATAAGCATCCTTCAGACACAGCACAACTAAGACAAGTGTCCTACTATCTGGCTTTGCCGGCTACTAACTGCAACAAGGAGTACCCTCAAAAAAGCTATTGGACAAAAGCCGAAAAAACCTGGCTCTTAAAAGGCCCATGCACAAATTCACGCATCTCAGAGAGCAAGCTAAAATCACCAGAAAGAAGGCTGCACAGTCCTTTGGTGAAAAGAGACTCACCTGGTAGGCTCTGGGTGCATCTCGGTGAAAGGTGAGACCTCTCCAGAGACTGAGATATTGGTGGTGACCATTGCTGTGACCTAGTACAGGTGTGCTGACACACACCCTGGCAGATGTCATTGAAGCTCTTCCCCTGGCCTGTTAGCCCAGGGGCCTGCCACACCCACTAGGGTGCAGATTTAATCCAGTTTAGCCAGGGCAGACAGGCTGCCCTGGGGACCGACCCCACCCAACAGCAAGCCCTCAGGCTACTTGTTGGCCTACAAAGACTGGGTGCCCTGATCCTCTACAGGTAGGTGACTGTGTCTGCCTCTGTGGGGCAGGGACTTTGTGATGATCAGGTGAATAGTAGGGGGCATTGGTGGAGAGGTGGGGGCTTCTGCAGTGGGGTGACTGGATATGCTCCAGGGGGTTGGGAAGTGTGCACAGGCCAGGACTGTATTGATGGTGTGTGTAGACCTTTCAGGATTGGGGCTTATCAGTGGCAGAAGACCTGTGATTAACAAACAGCCACAAAGAGTATCAGCCTCATCTACTAAAGCCTGAAACAATTGGGTGCTCCAATGCCTAGGGCCAGCCCCACTCAGCTGTAATCCTAAGAGAGGTGATAACAGCCTTGCAGGCCTGAGGCCTATAGCAACTGTAAGCCCTTGAGCTAGCAACCAGCTACACTGGGTACCTACCCAAGTAACAGGAAAACTGCAATAGGAGTGTGCTGTTAGACCTTGTATCCAACAGTGCTGGGGCTCCTCAACCTGATTTACAAATAGCCAGCCAGGGAGGGAAAGACTAGTCTCCCTGGGTACCTGCAGTAAGAGCAACCCTGCCAGAGCAGAAGGTCACAAGTAGCCCACATAGGGGTCACTCCTGGATCATTTGGACTGGTGATGAGAAGGAAGAACACTGCTGGGCTCCAAAAGTCATCTTTTACATAAGGCCACTTCTCCAAGATCAGGAGACATAGTGGATTCACCTCATACATAGATATAAGCACAGAGAAAGACGCATAATGAGGAGGCAAAGGAATACATTCCAAGCAAGGGAATAGGACAAAACCCCAGAAAAAGAACTTAGTGAAACAGAAAAAAGCAATCTACCTGACAAAGAGTTCAAACAGAAACTCATAAGGATGTTCACTGATATTGGGGGAAGACTGGATGAATACAGTGAGAATGTCAACAAAGAATATAAAAAAGAGCCAATCAGAAATGAAGAATACAATAGTGGAAATGAAAAATTCACTAGAGGGACTCAATAGCAAAGTAGATGATACAGAAGAACTGATCAGCAAGCTGGACAAAAGACTAGAGTATATCACCCAAGCTAAACAGATGGGGAAAAAAGCGATTGAAAAGAATGAGAGCAATCTAAGGGAACTCTGGGACAACATCAAGCACACTAACATTCATATTATATGTGTCTCAGAAGGAGAAGAGGGAGAAAAAGGGGCAGAGAATCTATTTGAAGAAAGAATAGCTGAAAACTTTCCTAACCTAAGGAAGGAAATAGGCATTCAAGTACAGGAAGCACAGAGAGCACTAAACAAGATAAGCCCAAAGAGGCCCACACCAAGACACATTATAATTAAAATGTCCAAAATTAAAGATAAAGAGAGAGTCGTAAAAGCGGCAAGAGAAAGGCCACAAGTGACATACAAAGAAAAGCCCATAAGGCAACCGGTGGAATTCTCAGTTGAAACCCTACAGGCTAGAAGAGAGTGGCATGACATATTTAAAGTGCTGAAAGGAAAAAAACTACAGCTAAGAATACTCTATCCAGGAAGGTTATCATTCAGAATGGAAGGAGAGATAAAGAGCTTCCCAGAAAAGCAAAAATTAAAGGAGTTTATCACCAAGAAACCAGTTCTACAAGAAATGGGGAAGGGACTTATTTAAGTGGGAAAGAAAAGACCACAAATAGGGATAAGAAAATTATAAAAACAAAGCAAAACAAACCAGGCAATAAAATCACTGGTAAAGCAAAAATATAGTAAAGGTAGCAGCTCACCCACCTATGAAGATACTATGAAAGTTAAAAGACAAAAGCACTAAAGTTACCTATTTCAATGATAGGGTAATGTGTAGACACACACAAAACAAGAGATTGGATATGACTTCAAAAACATAAAATGTGGGAGGAAAGTAGTGAAACAGCAGAGTTTTTAGAAAGAGGTCAAGCTAAAGAGACTATCAACTCAATATAGATTGCTATATACATAGAATACTATATAGGAACCTCATGGTAATCACAAACCTGAAACCTATAATAAATAAACAAATAAGTAAGAAGAAAGAAATCAAACATATTGCTAAAGAAAGCAATCAAACCACAAGGGAAGAGAAGAAGAGAGGAAGGAAGGAACAGAGAAGAACTACTAAAACACCCCCACAAAAGAAGTAACAAAATGGCAGTAAATACATATTTATCAATAGCTACTTTAAATGTCAATGGACTAAATTCTCCAATTAAAAGGCATAGGATGGCCAATTGGATAAAAAAAAAGACCCATTTATATGATGCATACAAGAGACACACTTCAGACCCAAAGACACACACACAAACTGAACGTGAAAGGGTGGAAAAAGCTACACAATGCAAATGGCAAACAAAATAAAGCTGGGGTAGTAATCCGAATATCAGACAAAATAGACTTTAAAACAAAAACTGCAACAAGAGACAAAGAAGGGCACTACGTAATGATAAAGGGAGCAATGCAACAAGCGGATATAACACTTGTAAATATCTATGCACCCAACAAAGGAGCACCTAACTATATAAAGCAATTATTAACAGACGCAAAAAGAGACATAGACAGTAACAAAATAATAGTAGGGGAATTCAACACTCCACTTACTCCAGTGGATAGATCATCCAAACAGAAGATCAATAAGGAAACTTTGGCCTTAAACGACACATTAGACCAGATGGATTTAGTAGATATATATAGAACTTTCCATCCAAAAACCACAGAATACACCTTCTTTTCAAATGCACATGGAACATTCTCCAGGATTGAGCACATATTAGATGATAGAGCAAGTCTCAATAAATCTAAAAAGATCAAAATAATATCAAGCATCTTTTCTTTCTTTTTCTTTTTTAAAGATTGGCACCTGAGCTAACAACTGTTGCCAATCATTTTTTTCTTTTTCCCTGTTTTTTCTCCCCAAATCCCCCAAGTACATAGTTGTATATTTTAGTTGTGGGTCCTTCTAGTTGTGGCATGTGGGATGCTGCCCCAACGTGGCCTAATGAGCAGTGCCATGTCCGTGCCCAGGATCCGAACCAATGAAACCCTAGGCCTCTGAAGTGAAGCACGCAAACTTAACCACTCGCCCATGGAACTGGCCCCCCAAGCATCTTTTCTGACCACAAAGGTATGGAACTAGAAATCAACTACAGGAAGAAAATCAGAAAAGCCACATAAATGTGGAGAGTAAACAAAATGCTACTGAATAATGATTGAGTAAATGAAGAAATCAAAGGAGAAATCAAAAAATACCTGGAGACAAATGAAAATGAAAATACTACCTGCCAAAATCTATAAGATACAGCAAAAGTGGTTCTAAGAGGGTAGTTTATAGCAATTCAGGCCTATCTCAACAAACAAGAAAAATCCCAAATAAAGAATCTAACAGTCGACCTAAAGGAACTGGAAAAAGAATAAACAAAGCCCCAAATCAGCAGAAGGAAGGAAATAATAAAAATCAAAGCATAAATAAATGAAATGGACTAAAAATAAAAATAGAAAAAATTAATGAAACCAAGAGCTGGGTCTTTGAAAAGATAAACAAAATTGGCAAACCTTTAGCTAGACTCACCAAGAAAATAAGAGAGAAGGCTCAAATAAATATAATCAGAAATAAAAGAGGAGAAATTACAATGGAAACCTCAGAAATACAAAAGATCATAAGAGAACACTATGAAAAGCTACATACAAACAATTGGATAAACCAGAAGAAATGGATAAATTCTTAGAATCATACAACCTTCCAAAACTGGATTAAGAAGAAGTAGAAAATCTGAATAGACCAATCACCAGTAAGGAGATTGAAACAGTAATCGAAAACCTCCCAAAAATAAAAGTCCAGGACCAGATGGCTTCCTTGGTGAGTTCTACCACAAATTCAAAGAAGACTTAACACCTATCCTTCTCAAACTCCTCCAAAAACTTGAAGAGCTGGGGAGGCTTCCTAACTCTTTCTATGCAGCCAACATTATCCTGATACCAAAATCAGACAAGGACAACACAAAAATGAAAATTACAGGCCAATATCACTGATGAACATCGATGCAAAAATCTTCAACAAAATACTAGCAAATCGAATACAACAATACATTAAAAAGATCATATATCATGATCAAGAGGGTTTTATTTCAGAGATGCAGGGATGGTTCAACATCCGCAAATCAATCAACATGGTAAACCACATTAACAAAATGAAGAATAAAAATCACATGACCACCTCAATAGATTCAGAGAAGGCATTTGACAAGATACAGCATCATTTATGATAAAAATTCTAAATAAAATGGGTATAGAAGGAAAATACCTCAATATAATAAAGGCCATATGTGACAAACCCACAGCCAATATCATTCTCAATGGAGAAAAACTGAAAGCTATCCCTCTAAGAATAGGAACCAGACAAGGATTCCCACTTTCACCACTCTCATTTAACATATTATTGGAAGTACTAGCCAGAGCATTCAGGCAAGAAAAAGAAATAAAAGGGATCCAAATTGGAAAAGAAGAACTGAAACTGTCACTATTTGCAGAGGACATGATTTTATATAGAGAAAACCCTAGAGATTCCACTAAAAAACTTTTAGAAACAATAAATGAATATAGTCAAGTTGCATGATAAAAAATCAACATACAAAAATCAGTTGCATTTATATACACTAACAACAAAGTAGTAGAAAGAGAAATTAAGAATACAATGCCATTTACAATTACAACAAAAAGAATAAAATACCTAGCAATAAACTTAACCAAAGAGGTGAAAGATCTGTACACCAAAAACTATAAACATTGTTGAAAGAAACTGAAGAAGACACAAAGAAATGCAAGGATATTCCCTGCTCTTGGATTGGAAGAATTAACATAGTTAAAAGGTCCATACTTCCTAAAGCAATCTATAGATTCAGTGCAATCCCTATCAAAGTTCCAATGACATTTTTCACAGAAATAGAATGCAGAATCCTGAAATTTATGGAACAAGAAAAGAACCCAAATAGCCAAAGGAATCCTGAGGAAAAAGAACAAAGCTGGAGGTATCACACACCTTGATTTCAAAATATACTACGAAGCTATAGTAACCAAAACAGCAGGATACTGGTACAAAAACAGACACATGGATCAATGGAACAGAATCAAGAGACCAAAAATAAACCCACACAACTATGGACAGCTAATTTTCGACAGGGGAGCCAACAGCATACAACGGATAAAGGAGATTCTCTTCAATAAATGGTGTTGAGAAACTGGACAGCCACATGCAAAAGAATGAATGTAGACCATTACCTTACACCATGCACAAAAATTAACTCAAAATGGATTAAAGACCTGAATGTAAGACCTGAAACCATGAAACTTCTAGAAGAAAACATAGGCAGTGCAGTCTTTGACATCTGTCTTAGAAGCACAGTTTCAAGTACCATGCCTGACCGGGCAAGGGAAACAAAAGAAAAAATAAACAAATGGGACTACATCAAACTAAAAAGCTTCTGCACAGCAAAGGAAACTATCAACAAAACGAAAAGACAACCTAACAATTGGAAGAAGATGTTTGCAAACCATATATCAGATAAGGTGTTAATATCCAAAATATACAAAGAACTCATACGTCTCAAAAACAAAAAAAACGAACAACCCAATTAAAAATGGGCAAAAGATCTGAACAGAGATTTCTCCGAAGAAGATATACAGATGGCCAACAGGTACATGAAAAGATGTTCAGCATCATTAGCTATCAGGGAAATGCAAATCAAAACTACAATGAGATATCACCTCACT
The DNA here is from genome assembly GCF_021613505.1 of Equus quagga. NCBI lineage: Eukaryota > Metazoa > Chordata > Mammalia > Perissodactyla > Equidae > Equus > Equus quagga. The sequence continues at coordinate 111,208,938 of NC_060272.1, forward strand.
TGGGTCTGAAAGGCTATAACTAACAAGACAGGAAACAATAAGTGTTGGAGAGGATGTGGAGAGAAGGGAACCCTTGTACACTGCTGGTGGGAATGCAAACTGGTGCAGCCACTATGGAAAGCAATATGGAGTTTCCCACCCCCCAGAAAATTAAGAGTAGATCTACCTTACGATCCACCTATCCCACTGCTGGGTATTTATCCAAAGAACTTGAAAATACAAATGCATAACGATACATTCACCCCTATGTTCATCGCAGCATTATTCACAATAGCCAAGACTTGGAAGCAACCTAGGTGCCCATCAAGGGACGAATGGATAAAGAAGATGGGGTATATATACACAATGGAATACTTCTTAGCCATAGGAAATGATGAAGTCCAGCCATTTGTGACAACATGGATGGACCTTGAGGGTATTATGCTGAGCGAAATAAGTCAGAGGGAGAAAGTCAAATGCCATATGATCTCACTATAGGTAGATGATAGAAACAACGACAAATAAACACATAGCAACAGAGATTGGATTGGTGGGTAGCAGAGGGGAAGAGGGGAGAGAAGAGGGTGAAAGGGGTGATTAGGCTCACATGTGTATTGACGGATTTGGGTAGTGAACATGATGCAATCTATGCTTTGAAATATATTACGATGTACACCTAAAAGTTATATGATGTTATAATCCAATGTTATTGCAATACAATTTTTTAAAAATTAAGTAAAGATATAATTTGTATTTCAACACCTTCTAAAATTTTCTCCACTAAACTTTGTATTCTTCTGAAAATAAAAAAACATTGAAAAGTTTCCCCCAAAAAATAAAATAAAATGCACCAAGATTAGGCTCAATCACTAGAATAAAAAACTTTTATTGAAGCCAAATGACTAACAATTTATGAAATCTGAGCAAAATGCCATGAAAAGGGCTGTTGAAAAAGGAGGAGTCTGTAAATAAAACCTGGGAGGAAGATAGTCACTAGAAAACAAAGGCACCTAAGTATTATACTCCAAATAGTAGAGACTTTTTGATAAATTTATTTTACAGTTTTCACATGTTGCATTTTATTACACATATTTGCGTGTCTAATATCTCAAATAAGATAGTAAACATTTTAATGTCAAGAATTATACTTTGTACAATTTCATTCCCATAGAGCATAACAGATATAAAAAGTGTTCAATAAATATCTGTTGATTAAAAACATAAGGAATTAAATCTGAGTAAATTAGAAAATATATTATTAAATAAAATAAAATACAAGAGTAGAAATAAATGCAAAGTACATAAATCCTTTCATTTTCTATGTGTTTGGTGAAAGCAAAGCTGACTATAAAGCAGCAGATATGGCTCTGCCATCGTTTCGAGGGAATAAAATCCTGTTACAAAACATTAAGAACAGGGCATTTGTAATCACCTGGGCAAGGATTTAATTCCCAGTACTGCTACTTCGTAGTTGTGTGGTCTCAGACAAATTGCCTCATTCATAAAACAAGAGTAAGGTCTAGTTAGATTATAATCTCTAATTGTATAAAATTCTGCAAATCCATGAAAATGAACATGCAGGAGGATGCAGCCGAAAGAACCACCACAGTCATAGCCTGTATAATTTGTATCAATGGTTCCACTTGGCATGTACCTACTGCAGCTGGAGAAGTGACAGAAGTTATTCTCTGTAATGGTGTTTGACTCATTTGGGTTAAAAGCAAGATGCAACAGCTTTCATTGGCTCACTAGATCTCTATGCAGCATTCTTTATTCAAATAATAGAGTTTTTTTCTTATGTTTTTCTAAACACAGCCTGCAAGATTCAGCAGGTTTTAGGCTTATATTATGGAATTAAATGCAGACCAAGTTGTTTCAGCCTCACCACTAACGCAGTGCAGACACAGCCATGCCAGGTAACAGGCAAAGGAGCAAGCTGTCATCTGCGTATTCTAAGTGCATCTTCTCCTGTCTGTGTTGATGACACTAGACACAGCAAAGCATAAAAACAATCATCGAAAATTAGCAGGGAGCATCATCCTACAATAGAAAACAATCAGAGCCTCATTTACACCACAAAAACAAACAGCCAGATGCAGCCATTTGCTGGGCAGTTAAAGCAAACTTTTAATTATTGGAAAATAGAAATAATTGGGAAAGGTAAATCATTACACCTCAATAATAGTACAAGGCTGACACTAATCCTCTGCAAGAACTTCATCAGAATGATATAAAAACTAAAGTTTATAATGAAAATACAGTTTGTTTTAACAACAAAATCTGATCCTCAGAACATGACAAATCCATCATTCCAATACAAAAGCTATCAGGAACAAAATAACATGACAACAAGGAATTAACGTTGGTTTGCCTCATTTTTGGCTTCGACATACCTCTTTGTATTATGGGAACCCGCCAAACACTATGTAGGACATAAACTCCGATCTCAAGGATTTCTCCAGGGGCTCAAAAGGATGCCTGATAAACTATAACCGTAAATGAGATAATTATATAGGCATAGATATAGATAAAGATATAAATGTGACACTATGGAAGACCAGAAGTTTGTGGAAGACTTCTCAGAAGATGTGATTTTGAGCAAGGTGTTGATGAATGAGAAGGAATTGTTAGGTTTAAACGAGGGGAAACATTTCATGGAAAGAGAAGAAAAGCCAATGAACAGAGGGATCCCTTGTTCACTGGAAACATGACCAGCTGGAAAGGTATGGGAGAAAAGATGAAATTAGAAGAAAAAAGTTATGGTCAGTGGATAAGGAAATTCAACATCACATTTCTGGAGGAGTTTGAACTTTATTCTGTAGATAGTATGGAGTTACCAAAGATCTCATCAAAATGTAATTATATGGGAGGAAAACTTCCTTTTACTCTCCTAGGAGGAAAACTTCCTTTTACTCTCCTAGGTTGTGTGGCAAGGAGTGAGAATTAAACTGACAGAAAACAGATTAAAAGAAGAAAAGCATACAAATTTTATTCCATATTTTTATGTGCGTATATGGGAGTCTTCAAAAGGAAAACGAAGACCCAAAAAGCTGTTAGGCCCAAAAGGTTATATACATTTTTAAACAAAGAATGATAAATTACGAGATGTGATAAGACAAAGAGGCTTAGGCTATGAGCAGTAAATTATGGGACAGTGACTAGGAAATATATGAGGGAAACTAATAGAAGACAAAGGTTATTTTAGTAGGTGTACTTGTACAGGTCGATTACGGTGTCAACTCCCAGTCTTTGGTGATAAGAACGTTCTTTTCCTGGCACAGGGAGGGCGTCCTTCTCATGGGAAATTTTATGATCTGCTTTTAAATAGAAAGGGGAAGGCCTTAGAGAACTTCCTGTATCTGCAATTTCTCAATTGCCTTCAGCTCAAAACAATCAATATGCCAAAGCAGCATATTTTGGGGTAACATGTTCTGAACTCCTTCATAACCTAAACTGCTCCCAAAGAGGCATCGTTTCAAGATAACTCATATATTAATTCCTTGCATTGATATTGCATCAAATGTAGAAGTAAGGTTAAAAGAGATTAAGGTAGGTATGATGCATTTTTAGCTATCAAAAGTGAAGAGTACCTGACTCTTTCCCAATGAGAGATTTCTGCACCACTCCCTGACCCCAAGCTGGTTTATGTGATCTTGTTATCTATGTTCTAAAAATAATAGTAATTAAAAATGCTTCCTGAAGGTTCTAGGCTATCTTATGGGTAGTTAAAAGGCAAGGCTCGATGAAGTTAAAACAGAAGGAAATTTCTTACATGAATCACAGACATGTTTTTAGGTAAGACCATCTGCTTGAAATTTAGGAATTTCATTTCCCCTAAGAATATTCTCACAATAATTTGTATTGTTTTCTTCAGTGCAAATCATTAGTATAAATACACTTTATGTACACACAACATTCCCCACGTAAACAACCATGCACAAACACATCACTCAGTCAAAATCGGGAGTCTACGTGGTTGTTAACTTTTCCTCTTTACCTAACTGTCACTGAGGAAGAAAACATGTTATCTGAATATGAACCTTTATAAGATAGAGTGTCAGCAGATCTTAATTTTTAATTTATGCTATTTTTACTTATTTACAGAATGCTGATTACCAGCCAGTAATAAATTCACATTGATAAAAGCAGCTTCAATTGTGTGGCAAAAATATTTATGTCATAATAAGGAATATCATTCTACTATCAAATTAACGTGTCAAAACTCTGTTCGAATATAGATGTATCAGAAACCTCGGATGATTATATTGAATGATTGTGAGTATTAAAATACTTGAAAACACCAAATATGATGTCTGGTAAATAATAGCTAATTAATAAATGCTAGTTTTCTTTTCTTCATTTTCTTGTTAATATACAAATACAAATAATATACAAATTTCCTCTACTTTTACATATCAGAGGTCCATATTCTTTTTTTAAAAATTTTTTTAAAATTTTTATTTTTTTCGGATGTACATCATATTTCGAATTCTGTATACATTACATCATGTTCACCACCCAAACACTAATTATAGTGCATCCCCTCACATGTGACCCTAATCACCCCTTTTGCCCTCCCCCCTCCCACCTTCCCCAATGGTAACCACCAGTCCAATCTCCAATGCTATGGGGTTTTTTGTGTGTTTTTTTTGTCGTTTTTATCTTCTACTTATGAGTGAGATGATATGGTATTTGACTTTCTCCCTCTGAGTTATTTCACTCAGCATAATACCCTCAAGGTCCATCCATGTTGTCACAAATGGCTGGATTTCGTCACTTCTTATGGCTGAGTAGTAGTCCGTCGTGTATAAATGCCACATCTTCTTTATCCATTCTTCCCTTGATGGGCACCTAGGTTGCTTCCAAGTCTTGGCTGTTGCGTATAATGCTGCAATGAACATAGGGGTGCAAGTATCTTTATGCCTTTGTGTTTTCAAGTTCTTTGGATAAATACCCAGCAGTGGAATAGCTGGATCATATGGTAGATCTATCCTTAATTTTCTGAGGATACTCCAAACTGTTTTCCATAGTGGCTGCACCAATTTGCACTGCCACTAGCAGTAAAGAAGGGTTCCCTTCTCTCCACACCCTCTCCAACATTTGTTGTTTCCTGTCTTGTTAATTATAGCCATTCTGACCAGAGTGAGGTGATACCTCATTGTAGTTTTGATTTGCATTTCCCTGATAGCTAATGATGTTGAGCATCTTTTCATATGCCTGTTGGCCATCTGTATATCTTCTTTGGAGAAATCTCTGTTCAGATCTTTTGCCCATTTTCTAATTGGATTGTTGGTTTTTTTGTTGTTGAGCTGTATGAGTTCTTTGTATATTTTGGATAATAATCCCTTATCTGATATGTGGTTTGCAAACATCTTTTCCAATTGTTAGGTTGTCTTTTCGTTTTGTTGATGGTTTCCTTTGCTGTGCAGAAGCTTTTTAGTTTGATGTAGTCCCATTTGTTCATTTTTTCTTTTGTTTCCCTTGCCCGGTCAGACATGGGACTTGAAAATACGAAGCTCAGACCAATGTCATAGAGCGTACTGCCTATGTTTTCTTCTAGAAGTCTCATGGTTTCGGGTCTTACATTCAAGTCTTTAATCCATTTTGAGTTGATTTTTGTGCATGGTGTAAAGTTATGGTCTACTTTCATTCTTTTGCATGTGGCTGTCCAGTTTTCCCAACACCTTTTATTGAAGAGACTCTCCTTTCTCCATCGTATGCTCTTGGCTCCCTTGTCGAATATTAGCTGTCCATAAACGTGTGGGTTTACTTCTGGGCTCTCAATTTTGTTCCGTTGATCTGTGTGTCTGTTTTTGTGCCAGTACCATGCTGTTTTGGTTACAATGGCTTTGTAGTATAATTTGAAATCGGGGACATTGTCCATTTCCTTTTTTTTGTTTATTTGTTTGACTGTAAAGTGAAACCATTTTGCTATAAGCTTCATTAACGTAGAGATTTTTTTTTCTGCTTTGTTTGTTGCTATATCCACAGCACCTAGAACCATGACTGGGACGTAGTTGCTCCATAAATACTTGTTGAGCAAATGAAAGAATAGGCCCAGGCACAAAGTTGCCTGTTACTTTTGGAGTCACAATTACTTACAAATGGGATCTCCTGGAGCACTGAATATCAGAGTTTGAAGGGATAAGAAAGAAAAGAAAAGGGAACACAAATGTCTAGAATTCAATATGGTTCCTGCATAGAGAGAAGACATTACTACTTGATTTTGAAAAATTTCCAAGCTCATTAAGTAATTATCCTTGTTTGATGCATTAATATGCCTTTTATCTTCTTGCAAGAAATGAGATGGGGAAGAGAGGATCATTGTTAATATTAGTTTCAATGCTAGAAAGACCTCAGCTACTCCAGGGCTCTACCAACAGTTGAGGACAATGGTAATAAAAAATACTACTTGTGATCATTTATTACATCAAATGAGGGTGTTATGAGTGTTTGTTTCTGCTATGACTACTTGAACAGTCAACTTGCTAATTATTTAAATTCACACAATTGCCTGTACCATAAGGAGGAAGGAAGTAAATACTTAATCTTATTTTTACCAAGTAAAATTCATGTTTTGTAATACAACCACAAACATATGAACACATTATAAAATTGTATCTCTCACAGCAGTAGTTTCTGTCTAGTCAAAAGATATAATATAAAAAGCAGCCAATTCTAAAAGCTCAAAAATCATATCTGATTTAAGAGTGGATTTCTGTGCATACTGCATATATACCCTCATTTGAATGGGAGTAGAGTTAAGTGTATAACTTCCCACTGTGTTAATGGGAACTCTAAGTACCAGTTCCCACAGAGTGGGGATTACAAGTTACTTTCATGTTGAGTACATGTGCTATTTTGAATGTTAGCTACATTGTGGGATAACTAGTTAGAGAGGTAAGATTGTATAAAGCTGTAGGATGAAAGAGGAGATTTAAAATGAAATACGGAAATGTGAAATACAGATGAATGGATGGATTAGATGGCATTTGATGTTTAACAATATATTGAGAGGATGATATTTAGTGTCTGAACAAGAGAACACATTCTCACTACTTTTTAAAGTAGGGTTTAGACCAACTAATGGTGTCTATGTATATTTGGCTAAGAATGACATCTGCAGCCATGCAAATTGGAATAAAGGTATTTTTTGTCTTCAAGATATAAAATCATCAATAGAAAATGAAGGAAAAAACCCTTATAATAATTTGGGGGATCTCTACTTTGGAATTATATTGAGGGCCTATTCTGTGTTACTTATGTGCCTTCTAGCAATTTGCTAATGGAAGATTTTGCCCAGTGATGAAATGCCATGTACCTTACTAGGAAGCTTTTTTTTGGCTAAGGGTACCTCAGGGTAGCCTGTTCTTTTCCCACTGAGTCCTCTCAAACTTAATTATAAGGTCCTGCGCTTTGCATGGAAACAGCTCCTATCTGGGCACTTAATGATTTCATTTGGGTCAAGAGTGATTATTCACCCAAATTCACTGAAATCTGAGGACTGTGATGAACTGCTGGGTTACGCTTTCACAGTGAAGGAAAGACATTGTCCAGGCTTTGGGGCCGTGGCAGATCTAAGGAGCACTAATGCAGTACCTCTGTAACCTGGTGGCCTTGTTGCTGCTCCTTGTCTGATACTCTATTACTTCTTACTGGACAACCTTAACATGGACCACTTCCACTCACTACTAGTTACTTCAGCAAGCCTGAAACCCAGAAGTCTTTGCTGACAGAATGTATTTTCTTGCTCCCTGAAACATTTCCCCCAACCGTATCCATGCCATCTCATGTCTTATTAAGTTTCCCCTCTAAATAGATATTAGTCCACTTCTCTATATTTTCACCACCAATACCAAAGTATCATCGTCTTTCACCTAGAAAAATTCTCGTTTTTCTCCCCTTATTCACTTTGGGTCCCATCGACAGCAGAAGTGATATTTCTATGACCCTCCCTTGTTGTATAACTTCATTGTCCAGCCACAGGACATTGTTCAAATGTTCTTCTCTATGCCCAAACGCTCTCTATCTTTTCCTTACTAATTCAAATGCTACTCATTTTCTTTGTCTCTGCTTAATCTTCCTCAGGAAAATCTTTCTAGATTATCACACTTCCCTAGTAGAGACTTTTAAACATGGTATAGGGCTCCTTCACATTTGCAATTTTTTTATTTGTTTCTGCAATTTATTGATTTCTGTAGCATTTTGGTTGACTTTCAACATCCACATAATCTAGATATAGTTCAGGTCAATCATAGTAATTCCTTCCCCCTTTCCCAATGATGGATGCAAGAATATATATGTATCTTCAATCTGACCAATGAGATGGAAGAAGAAATCTGATGGGGGACTTCTGGGAATCTTATCTTCATTTCTATGATGGAGACAAAAGAAGAGACAGTCTTCTTTCTTTTTCTTTGGACATTTTGAGTTTGGATATAGTCTCTGAAAGTGCGAGACAGATCGTCACCACAAATGTAATGAAGATGAAGCCAACACCAAAGGTGGGAGAGAAGAGAGACACAAAGATTTTGGATGTTTAGTGATGTCACCAAGCCGTTTAATGATTTAACCTCAAATTCTTTCCTACATTTATACTAATAATTTTATGAGTTAACGTTCTAATTATCAAACCCTCTTTGTTTGGGGTCTGCAGGCAAAAGCAGCCTAACTATACAATATCTGTCTCAATCTTAGACTGTAAGGTCCATGAGAGTGAACTCCATGACTGTTTTTACTCAACATTTTAATACTAGCATGTAGCTCAGTGTCTGATAGGTAGCTTGTACCCATTAAATATTTTTTGATTGAATGGGTAGATAGATGAATACCAAAAGTTTTCTGAAAAACCTCCTGGGATACTGATTTTTTTTTCCCCCGCTAGCTTCTGTACATTCTTATTATCCATGTGGTCAGTTACTCCTGTTTCTCCAAAGGCATAGTTTCACCCTTGCCATTTGCCTGTGAGTAGCCTATATTTATCTCTGTCTCTCTGAAATGTGACATTTAGTACCAGGCAAAATCCTTTTGCTATTCTCTTGGATAGGAATAATAAAGATATCATTTTTCTCATTCTCTAGAGATCAGTGTTTTATGAATAAAATTGTGTGTGAGAATTACTGTGAAGCTTTTGGAAAATACATATACCTATGCAGGATCCTCCCAAATGCTGGATGGTAGATCTGGTGTGGTTTATACACAGGCATATTTGCTTTTTCAGTGCTCAATCTGGTAATTCTGATAGGCTTCCAAGGGTTAGATCCATTGTTCTACATACTAAACTTGTGTCAATTCAGCTTGAATTTGCATTAAAACTTAAGTGATCCTATTGCATTAACTACTCATCCTAAATTTATTACAGCTTGGAGAAAGAACATTATTGTTTCTTTGAGAATCAACAGGTTGCAGAGAAAATAGAAATAGGTTTTGTTCTGTAGAGTATGAGGAATCAATTACAGATTAATGGGAGAAACTCCTAAGGAGGTAAATTTTGTTTAACTACAAGGTCAAAGACATTTCCATCATTTGTTTCCTCTTCTCTTCATAACTGAACCTTGATTTCTTCTTAGAGTCCAGTCCCAACACACTTTCAGCGCACGTGGTATGAGTCAGGATAATCAAACCTTGATCTACAGGCAGATACGTGGTCTTTATCAAATCAGAGCACTCCACTGCCTTCTTCAGAATGATAGGCATAGTGACTTGCATGTGATCTAAATACAGCCAATGAAGTGCAATATGAACTTTGCCAGGAATGCTTAAGTAATAGCTGGCCCTCTTTGCTGCCGTTTCTGAAGCTGAGCCGACGTGAGATCGTAAGGCATGTGCAGCTTTTTTATGAATTTAGGTGAGAAAGCCTGTCTGTAAGTAATGAAGCAGAACTGAGAGACCACGAGCAAGGAACAAGGGCCCAGTGACATTGTTTTTGATCTCTATATTCTGCAGTGCCTGAAGCCTTCGCACTTTTCATTTTGTTGGGGCACTAAATCACCAATTCAGTTAAGACAGTTTAGATCAGGTTTTCCGTTACTTGGAGCAGAGTCATAACTCGTCATAAATGAAACAATGAGGAAGAAGTTTTAATTATTAAACATATTCACACAGAACATAAATCCTTAGGAGGTATCAAGTTTCTAACCATTAAAAAATTCATTTTCAGGCATTAGGTAACTATTTGAAAGGGAATGATTTAAAATGGACCAAGCATCAGAATGGCGGTTGGTCTTAATGACATTTATGGGGCTGGGAAGCCGAGTAGCGATCCCAGGCAGCAATAAGTCAAAAAGGAAGAACAAGAGAACCTTAAGGGGGTGTCCTTTGGCCCTGGGCCATCAGTCTGCTTCTGCTAACGCTAAGAGGATGTTGTAAATAACGCACACTTAAAGCAAGCACATTATATGCCAGGCCACTGCTGGCAGTAAGTAATTTGAATTGACTGATCTGGTCTGAGTCAACTTAAGACCAAATCCAATTGGCTTCCTGCCAAAAGAGCTCTCCATGACTACCAGGTTGTGATGCTTCCCACAGACAATGCTGGGTCAGCAGAAATTACTAATGATTCTGGCAGCCAACAAGTTCTGTGAGGTAATAACAAAGACTGTAGCTTTAAATAGCTCGGTGGAAAAATGCAGCGGGGCAGAAGGGGATTGCAACAGGCTCCCTGAACTGCTCTGTTGACGTTACTGAGCAAATACAGCTGCTTGAGTTGTTTTCGTTTCATCAAAATCATGATATTCTTGAGTGTTGGCAAGGAAATATCAGGTAATGAGAATGCAGCGAACATGCCTTTCATCAGCTGAAAATCTTTAATTGTAATTGCAGCATGTAATGGTGTAATTAGTTGTCTAAGTGACAGGATAGGCTCAAATCTTTCCTAGCGTTTTGCAAAAAAGACCATTAAGTTTCCATAAACCTTTCTTCAAATGAGATGACAGGCAGGCAAAGATGGGAAAGGGATTCATTTTTAACCCCTTGAACTGAGCAGCCTCACAACTAGAAATGATAAGAGACTCTATGAGAGTCAAGAGAACAGACTACCCCGACTCCAATAAGTGTGGGTCCTAAGGAGAACACACACAGAGGTATACAATAAACACCATGTTTTAAACAACTCAAGGCACTATACCAATATAGCATCTGCTTCCTGAATCTAGACACACCTTGCAAGACAGGTATTATTATCCCCATTTTACATATGAGGTAACTGGGGCTCAGAGAGATCGAGCAATGAACTTAGGGTCGCACAGAAACTATGCTACAGGAGTGCACTGTAATTTGTTCACAGGACAAAATCTAAGTCTTTGAGATTTTAAAGTCCATTATCTTGTTCCTAGAATAAGCTGCCTGCAACTCTCTTCAAACCGTTAGAATGCTGGTTCTCAAATTTCTGTATGTATAAGAGTTTCAGAGAAGCTTGTTAAAACGTGGGGTCTGATGTGAGAGAGATTTGAGTTGGTAGGTTATGGAGGCAACTAAGAAATTTACAATTTAATCCCTCAGGGAATTTTTAGACAGGCGCTCCTCAGATCACATAGTCTAGAATATCTTTTGCAGAACCTTCTGTGACAGAAGTCTGGAGATTTTTATATGGGGAAATTATACAATGAGGATTCTAATAGTATCTTGATGACAAAGTGCAGCATGTAAAATCACAGACTTATACTTAATCAGAACCAGTCACATAGAAAGCTCTAGGCTTTGCAGTTGCATTAAAAAAAGAATATAGGGTCTCAATCACTAGACTCAAATTGGATTTGTAACTCCAGGACTGCTAGGAAAACAGCTTTTTCATCTGTACCTGTTACAGTGGAGATAAGTCTAGAATGAGCAGTTTGAATACCAGAAAGTATTTTTCTTCATGAAGGAAGCAAATAGCGTTTTTGGCAACCCTGGTTGATGGATGCGAGAGCGGATCTTTCCTTTGTGTCTTCGCCGTATAAAATTAATCCCACTCTCTCCTTTAAACACATAACAGAAAATAGAGAGGAGAATAAAACTAACAAAATCTATTTTTCTAAATTAAAAAGCTTGAAAAGCCCGGCTTCCTTTGTCTATCATAATGATATCATTGGATCACTGCCAAATCAGAAGCTATATGAATGATTGTTCTTAGATAATAGTCCCTTTCAGTAAAGTAGAAAGCTGCTTTTCCCAAAACTCATATCTTGAGTTTTCAAACACAATAAATCCTAGTTTTCTAAAATAGATGTTTTATTTTGGAACCAATTTTGCCTTAATTTTAATCATTGTCTGCTGAAGAATTATATCAGTGAAACTTATATGCATTTCAATATCTTACCCCTATTACCATTGTGTAAATTCTACTGTCTACTGAGTAATTCTGCCAAAGTCAATCCTTTTAACAGGAAGATTTATGTATTGCAATTGTATGTTTTTCAAAATGCTGGTCTATCAAAGATTTTTTCTTTTTTCCAAATAAATGTAAGTATTCTACTTTATTCAAGAAATACAGAAGTGTTATTGATAATTCCTTTTATTCATAAAAATGTTTATACAGATCTCTTTGGTATAGTAGAAAGTGTGTATTGTTGATGACTTATTCAATCCTCTTGACATTCTGGATTTACCTTTTGCAGAAATGGGGGAGGTTCCAAGAGGAGGAAGGTAAGAGGGGAGGATCTGGGAACAGCAAAGCTTGTGGCTTGTCTGGTCTTCTCTGTGAGTTGATTTAATATAGCATAAATTAAGTATCCAGTATGCTCACTGATGACACTAGTACAATCTCTGACTCTATGCTTAGGTTGTTCTCCTCTCAGGATTACCATTTTCAAATTATTTGGTCTAAATAAAGATTTATAAGCCAGTTAAAACAACCTTCTCTACCTTGCATTTCAGCTGTGGAGTAATGAACACAATGAAGATAGCTTTCTGTAAAGCTGGGTTTGAATCTTGACTCTTCCACCATGGGAACTTGGGTGAATTATTTAACCTCATTGAGGCTCAGTTTCCTTATCTGTGAAGTGGGTGTAATGATACCTATTTCTGAGAGTTATTCTAGAGATAAAATGATATAAAATTTTGAGGACACCTGGTTCTATTAACCTTTTTTTTGTAATTTGGGAAGGTGAATGTAGGCACTGACTTGATTTTTTTCCATGATAGAAATAGTTTTCCTATTTGCATGAATGAAATATCAAGTAATCAAAACATTTCTTATTAACTTTCCAGTGTCCTGGTTTGAGAATCTAAACTGTAACTTATCTGAGGGTTTTGGTTGTCTTAAATAAGTGCTAAAAAGAGGATAAACTTTAGAATCAGACCCACCTGGATTTCCCCTCCCTTCTTGCCTTCTTTTAATTGATTTTCTTTTCCCTTTCTTATTCCATTTCCTCTATTTATTTGGATACTATATTCTCTATGTCTAAACTTTTCATTTTAATCCTTGCTATTTTAACATTCATATCTTTACCTTTCTCCTGAACAATATAAAGAAAATAGAGTATAGTGTATTTTAATGCCAACTACTATCCATCAAAATTGCATGCAAATTTTGCAAGCATTTTCCTCTATACTGTTTCCCACCACATAAATTAAACATTGTTGTCACTGCTGTTGTTTTGTGTTAGTTCAGATTACAGTTCACACTTATTTATATTTAGACACATATTTACAATTACCTTTATTTACCTAGATGCATTCCACCTTATATCTTCCATCTGGGAAAATACTCATTCTGCCTAAATTACTTTTTTAGAATTTGATTAACTGAGGGTCTATTGGTGGTAAGTTTAATTTTTCTTTGTCTGTCAATGTCTTTATGTTGCCTGTGCTCTTGGAAGAAATTTTTACTGCATAGTATCAGGGCACAGTATTCTAGGTCGACAGTTTCTGTGGAGGGGGCGGGCATTGTGTGTGTGTGTGTGTTGCTCAGCACATTTAAGATACTATTCTGCTCTCTTTCAGCTTCTGTTGTGGGAAAGTGTTGAAAAATCATTTAATAGATTAACTATCAGTCAATTGAAAGAAATCACCTGTTTCCTCTGGCTGCTATTAAGATCTCTTTTTATTTTTCTGGTTTACTTATGTGTCTGGATGTGGGTGTTGTTTATCTGTTTATTGAGACCCACTGTGTTTGATTCTGCTTCCTTATTTTGAAGCCTGGGTTAAATATGCAATTTTCCCAAGAGCATTTTTGCTTACTTTGACCAGTCTCATATGTAGATCAGCTAGATGAGATCACCTTAAATTATTTTTCCATGTAGGTATAATGTGAATGTGCACCAAAACTCAAATTTGGTTTGTGGTCATAAACTCTCAGTAGAGAACTATCTTCCCTTCACCCAGTGCCAATGTCATGTCATGTAAGTTTCCTCTCGGCAACTCTCTGAGCAATGCGTTCATTCTTTTTTTACCCTCATTGGGAGAGTAGACTGAATCTTGGCTTTATATAGGACATTTCCTATTAGTTTCTGCAACTTGTGCCCTAAATTTTAAATCCTACCTCTCATTCCTCAAGGAAAATTTAAACTGGAAGCTCAAATTAAGTGTTCCTGAAACTGAGGTCAAAAGGTTTCTCTGACACCCGCTCAGTTACTGGGATCTGGGCTCCTACATTCATTTCATGTCCCCTGAATATCCCCTCCTTTGTTTCAGCACAAAATCTATTTCCAATCATTTTCTTCAAATATTTTTTAAACATGGTGGTCTGTTAACCTCTTCAAGTTTTTCTTTTCCTTTGCCTCCCTTGCCCTCCTAGTTATACAAACTGAATTATTTTTCCTGATGGTCATTATGTTGATTCTGAAAGAAAAATTTTAAGGTATATATTTCTTTTTAATAAATACTAAAATATGTATTTAGTATATATACATATATATTTGTTCTCAGAAATAATTCCCTCTTGACTTACTTGAGTCTGTGTTCAAGTCTCTTATAGAGGGGATTGTTGGATTGAAGTGTAGATATTTAGAAGCAGAAACAATTTTAGAGAAACCCACACCAAACAACCTTGGGGCAGAGACTTGCCTAATGGTACATGTGACCGTTGGGATTTGAATCCAATATTGCCTGAATTTATTAATGAGGTCGATTTTATGTTTCTTACAGTATACCCACAACCAAAGTATAAAGTTATGTCTGCCATATTATATTTTGCACTTTTCTCTATTTTCAAACTTTTTACAAAAATTCCGACTAGCTAAACAAATAGCCCAAACCCTCAAGTAAGCTGTAGGTGGGAAACAGAAAAATGAAATCCCTCAGGGTGGTATTAGCTGAGATAGCTACCAAGTAATCAAAGTTTAGGTAACAGTGACGACTAGCAGCAGCAAAACTGGTTCACAAAGGAAGCAAATACCACAGGGAGTGTCTGTGCTTCTGACCAGCCAAGAGGAGGAGCCTAGTTGATAAGACCTGAATTTCCCAAGTCCCAAGAAGGAGCCAGGGGAATTGGCAAGAGTTTCAGAGCTAGTAAACAAGCCAAGACTGAAGTGTTATTCAGGGCCTGTAAATATCAAAATTGCAACTATATACCATAGAGACATATGTCAAGAATTTTCCAGAAGACTCCTCATTTCCTACTTCTGATCCATTTTATATATTTGCAGAATATACTGGAAATTCCAATATTTCATATTATCACTATAGCCAAAACTGCTTCTAGAACACAGAAATTCCTTCTCACACTACATATTTCACTTTGAGGTAAAAAAAAAAAAAAAAAAATGTGTACTGTATCTGTAAAATAGCAAAATTTCAAGAATAAACCAAATGGCAGTAGTGATATAATCTGCTTAATTTTGATGGCATTCATTTACCCATAAACATAAGGAAAGGAAAGTTAGGTAATTAATTACATAGTCTTACAGTGAGGAAGAGTTTTTTAAAGCAGAAATCAAAGAAAACAATTGATAGATCAGTCTATATTAAAAAAAAAAAGCAAAATGCATATTCACCCTAGTTTTAGTAAGATTAAATCATATCACAACCTTAAATGGCTAAAATAATTCTCACATTAGCTATTATTGTATCTGAATTTCTCATAATCAGTCACTCATTTTACACTCATCAATGTGGCACCACCTTGGAGCAGGGTAATATGTTGCTTTCACATGTTAGCATACAATTACAAATGTATTTACCTCATTCTCCTATCAGATTTACTGTCAAAGAATAACATTCCAGATTTAAGAGGAAGGCTTTAGCTTAAAAAGTTAATAAAAAACCAGAAAAAATAAAGACATAAGTTATAGAGTAAAATTTAAAATATTTTAAGTAAAATTAATGTATTTAGAGCATATGCAATAACTCTTAGAAATGTGGTAGCCTATTGTGCTAACTATGGAAAAGACCAAACAAGAACTAGGGATGAATGAAAATCAAAGCATGACTATTTTACCTTTTTGGCTCAGCACTGTGTGAATTAGTATATTCACGTGGCTCAAAAGAACAAACTCCTATACCTACTATTCTATTAGCTAAACCATCCATATGTCAGCATGTTGTCCTAAGGAAGTTCTGGAAGTTAACGTCAAAACACTTGTTAGTTTGATTCTACTGCATTCACGATAACACAACATAGCGCTATTTTTCTTTCCAGAAAAATCATACTGTTTTTATCATAAATAGTCCCAGTTTCTGTCAAAAAGATTTTAAATAACATAGAGTGAATGCAATATATTCAACCAAAAAAATCAAAGAAATGTAAATTAAAATAAGATGCAATTTTTCAGCCATAATATTAGCAAGATAATGGCAGGAATGCTCATAAGCATCCCTCTAAGTGTTAATCACCCGGAAAGGTATGTTCTGGGCTATCACCTATTCATAAACTCTCTATGGAAACCTGATCTCATACATTCCTACAGAATTTACATATTACTTGTCTATGTCTTATCTAGAACCTGCTTTGAAAATGTAAACTCACATTTCCAGTTGTGAGAGGTGACTGGACAGGACGCACTTCTGGTATGTCTCAAGTATGTCTCAAGTGTGTCTCAATGTTCACTTGCCTTCAGCGGAACTTTCATTTTACCCACAAACTCCTGGTTTCTCCCATTCTATCAAGGTCCTATCATTTGCATTTTCTTTTCTACTACCATCGTTGTCTATGTTAGCCCCTTGGTTTTAGTCTCCAGTTGTCTTGCTTCCTTCTCATCTGTTTTCACATAACAGTAAGAGTTGATCTACATAAAATATCATCTGAATCAAGTTGTTTTCCCTGATAAAAAATTCTTCATTACTAGTCCACTACATGAACAATGATATGCAAACTCCTTACTTACCAAGGCCTAGAACGCCCTTTCTTCTTACTTCTTTCACTTTCTTTCTTTCTCCCTCCATTCCAGCTTTATTGTCTGCTTTTTGTGTCCTGATTTAAGAGTTTCTTTTTTTGTATTTCCTCTGACTGGAAACCCTTCCCTTCTCTTTCCATGACCAAACCATTCTCATACTTCTGTCTCATCTGGTTCTCCCTTTCTACTACCTATTTCTTTGTGATATGATAACACAAGACAATTTGTAATTGTCATATATGTTTGTTAGTTAGCATGCTTGTGTCCCTCTTCCTTGCTAGGAGACAGAAGGAGCCATGTCTATGTTGTCCCTCCGTGAATTCTCAGCCTTGAACACAATAGGTTCCCAATAAATATTTGTTGAAAGAATAAATAAATGAATTATTACAGTAAATGTAATTTGATATAACCCTCCTGAAAAGCCCATTAACAAATTATTAAAAACATTTTAAACAGAAACACAAATCAAGGCCTGGGGGAGACTAATTCTACTTGCAGATGGTTTTGTCATTGTTGCTCTTTGCTTGTTTGTTTGTTTATATTATAAGGTTAATAATGCTAAGGATTTTTCCTTCCAAAATTTTAAATTTTATTAACTCTTTTAGGGAAGACATAGGAATCCCTCTTGAACTCCAGGCACACCACTCCCTGTGTTCTTATTCTCTGCTGCTGGGACTTTATATTTTTATGTTACTTGTTTGGAAGACTTGTCCACTGTTGAAAAGAATCAATGCATTTGATCTATCTAGTCTAAGAATCGAATCTAAAAATAATCCCATGTACTGAAAAAGATCCACAGGTATAAAGGTTTATCAAAGTGCTGATCATGGTAGTGAACGTTTTTAAGTCTAAATTTCTGAAAGGTATGTTTGGAAAACATAATTTTATTGAGAATACTTTATTAAAGGAATGTAAAGAAGCAGGATAAAAATCAATATAATCACAAGCAGTTTTCCAAAATACTCCCCTCACAAAAAAAACTGTTTCCTGAGGAAAGATTTGGAATAAAAATCACCATAATGATAATACTTGTTTAACCTTGTGTGACAGTTCTATGAGTTATATTTCCAATCTCTTTCCATTATGTACATATTTTAATAGGGGAAAAGATACTTTAAATGCATTTTAATGAATGATATTTATGTTCACCCTGGTGATTTTGATTGTTTAATTATATTACTTTATCTTTTGGATAAAGAGAAACGGATTTTTTTTTTAATCTACCTTGAGCTTGGTCTTGAACGATGATTTGTAACTTTTCAGGCAGAGAATGAGGAAAGACTTTTCAAACATTGGGTACTGCACATGCAGCACATCATGCTTCAACACCAAAGGTACGTTTCACATGCTGTTAGAAGATGTAAAATATGTTGAAGCAGGAATTTCTCAACACGTGGATGTTATTTTCAAACTGTCACCTCTACCTGGGACTAGATTAGAAAAACTAGACATGAGTCCTGGCTGTGATGTTGATCAGCTGAATGGGCACATAAATGCTATCTAAAACTTTAAAACATTTTCAGCCTCCTTTGTAAATTGTGGACAATATTCGGCAATCTGTGATATAAGAATCCAATAAATATAATAATATAATGATATGTTAAATTTCTTTAGTGTGCCATAATTTCCCAAATGTGGTCGTATATATTATATATGTTCACAATGATTTATTAGAATGAATTAATAGAAATTATATACATTAGAATTAATTAAAATGTAAATATATTATACTTTTATAATCTATTTTATACAATAGATAATATATCTAACTTAAAATTATAGCTATAACATTTATATACAAATTATGTAACTATATATCTTCTACATAGCAAGGATGATATGTGTGTATTGCATATACATATGTGATGTGTAAATATACAATTATAAATATAAATATGCTTTATTTCTAAATGATTAAATATTCATAAATATGAATTGATTTTCAACACAAATGATACATATATATTTATGAGAATAATTTAGGTGAAATTATATAAATAATTAATCTTCAAAAAAATGATGAGTTACAGATTATTCCCATTCTATAGTTAAGGAAACCAAGTCCAAGAAAAGCTAAACAATATACTCATAGTCATTCTGCTAATAACTGGGATAGGTCAGTCCTATGCTTTTCTATCACCAAACCATTGCCTCCTGGTAAAGACATTAAGAACGAGCTTTAAAAATTATCAGAGCTATATGGATTTAATATTATTAGTAACAACCATGACTTGTTGATTTCTAATCTTTAATTATACCCCATCAAAACTGTCTGCCCTATTACCAGTTTTTCTTGCCATACTATCTACTGGCTTGGCTGAAGCCCTATGTTCTCTCCCCACACTTCCCATAGCTGAATTCTTTGACCTTATCCACTCTCACACTCCCCTCCCAGGCAATAATCTGAGATAAAGTATCTGAAACTGATCATTTGCATGATTTTAGACCCTTGTCTCTGAGTGTGAAATGAACCCCTATGTCTCCTGTGTAATAAAAGGTAGGCAAGTTGTACTTGGGGAGAGTATTTAGAGTTCTTGACATTACAATCTGGGGAAGTTGACCAGTATAATCTCAACGGGCTCCCTACAATTCCCTTATTGCCTACCTGGAATGAGACCGATTCTGAACTCCTTGAGCGTAAATTCAAGGTCTTTTACATTCTGTCTTACTCAACTAGGGCTGGCTATAACAAAATATCATAAACTGGGTGTCTTATCTTATTTCTCACTGTTTTGGAGACTTAAAGTTTGAGATCAGAGTGCCACAGTGATCAGGTTCTGGTGAGAACCCTTTTCCTAGTTGCAGACTGCCAACATCTCATTGTATTCTCACATACTGGAGAGCAGAGGAAGCAGGCTCTCTCTTTACTCTGATAAGGGTGCTAATTCCATTCACGAGGCTCCACCCTCATAACCTTATCTAACTCTAATTACCCCCAGCAGGCCCCACCTCTTAATACTATCACATTGATGAGTCAGATTTCAACATATGAATTTTGGGGAGACATAAACATTTAGTCCATCACACCCTCTATCCTTAGGACCAGAAAAGAATTTGCCACTTTTAAGGTGCTCAGTGTTTTTTTGCTTAGTTGCATTGCTAGCCACAGTTTCTTCTTTACATGGAAATGTTCAGTATGTCCTGGATCAAAGCTCCTGTCTCAGCTTAAAAAGTTTCCTATTCTAATTTTGTGCCTAAAGACAAACTAATGGTTTGTAGTTAGTAAATATACAGTTCCTTTAGAAAATGAAAAAACGTTTTTTTCAAAATGCAAAGGAAAACACTGTACCTTTACTTTAGAGGTGCATAAGCAGCAACTGTCAACATCCTCAAGCTTCCATCATAATTAGGCATTCTAGGAGGCTGCTTACCTGTTTTTATAGCTAGAAACTGCACTCCACACCTTGAGAAAATTATCACTCAGATACCGTCTTTTAAATTAGTGGCCAGAAGAAGCAATCCAAATAAAAGCTTTGAAATGGTTTGCTGATAGAAACCAAGATCAGTGCTGAAAATTAGTGTTTGGGACATTATCAACATTTTACTCTTTGATACATTTACAGGGTTCTGTTCCCTAAAGGCATTTGGTTCTGATGGACTATTAACTAAGGACACAGGGTACCTGAAATGATAAAGACAAATTAGACTACTCTTCTTGCTCCTTTATGAAAGTCTTGAAATCTATTATTATTATCAATAGAAGACTTATTTAAATGGTGTTTTTGGTAATTTTTATTATATATGAACTTTTAATTTTTGCTTTGATGTAGCTAGGGTATTACAGACCTCACTTGGAACATGATGAAAGGAAGGTTGGGGTTACAAAATTGAAATCTTACAGGCCACTGTCTTAGATCAAAGACTTAGCTGAAAATAATGGACTGGGTTCTGATAATTCATTCTTAAAAAGGAGTACACTTTTTATCCAACCCCAGGCTACATTATAATGCTTCTTAGCAATATGATGTAACTAGGCAGGTAATAGCACTAAAAGATTTTTAATAATTCTATTGTCCTCTAATCTTAATATCTTCAGTAAGAGTGAGACTTTATAAAAATACTAAAATGTGGCATGTATAATTTCATGTTTAATATTCTTCAAAAAATTTTAATGCTTGAGATAAGTAATGATTTCAATATGATCAATATGTAAATTATATTTATATACATACGTCTGAGTATATACTTGCAAATAAATTATATGCACCTATATAGACACATTAAGCATAAGCAATTCATAATAACACCATATTTAACTGGTAATTAGTTATCCATTCTAAACACTATTAAGAACACAGAGATATATAAAAACAGCACCTGAGTATTCCAAATAAATTGTGCCAAATCCTTTCATTTAAGATAATGAATATTATTCATAGCAAAGTTCTCCATCCCCAAGTTTGGTTATCTAATTTTTTTTTGTACTTAGCAGGTTAAGATAATCTGAATATGAGGCTGGCTAAAAGACGGTACAATGTCAAAAACTAGACATTGTTAATTAAGATTGATACACACAGAAATATGTAGCATGCACATATACACATCAGGCTTGTTTGCCATGTATACAATAAATAACTTAGTCTCTTTAACAAACACTAGAGGCATCCTTATAATAAAGCCTAAGATAAAAGGTGATCACAGCAATGGCTTTAAGAAATCCTTAAGTGATTTCGTACAGTTTGCTTTAAAAGGAAGATATGTGCATACTATATTCAAGAATGACCCTTTTCCACAAATAGTGAACTAGTTTTTAAACTGAAGCCTGTATATATATTCTAGTTATCTGAAAAGTTTGCTTAAGCCCCCCCGAGATAGGGATCATATTTGTTCTAAGCATCTCTAACTAATTTACCTTATCTTTAAATGAGGATCATAACACCCAGTTTACAGAATTGTTTTAAAAACTACGTGATCAAGAGAATGAGAAAAACAAGCCATAGGTGGAGAAAATATTTGTGAAAGACACATTTGATAAAAGACTGTTATCCAGAATATACAAAGAACTCTTAAAACTCAACAATAAGAAAATGAACAACCTGCTTAGAAAATTGGCAAAAGAGGTGAACAGACATGTCACCAAAAAAGATATACAGATAGAAAATAGGCATATGAAAAGATGCTCAACATCATATGTCATTAGGGAATTGCAAGTTAAAACAATGAGATACGATTATAAACCTATTAGAATGATGAAAATGCAAAACACGGACAATACCAATTGCTGGCTAGGATATGAAGTAACAGGAATTCTCATTCGTCGTTGCTGGGAATGCAAAATAGTACAGACACTTTGGAAGACAGTTTGACAGTTTCTCATGAAACTAAACATATTCCTAACATGTGATCCAAAAACTGAATTCCTTGGTATTTACCCAAAGGAGTTGAAACCTTACATCCACACAAAAATCTGCACATAGAACTTTAAAGCAGCTTTATTCATAATTGCCAAAACTTAGAAGCAACTAAGCTGCCCTTCAGTAGGTGAAAGAATAAAGTGTGGCACATTCGTACAGTGGAATATTATCCTGTCCTAAAAAGAAATGAGCTATCAAGCCATGAAAAGACCTGGAGGAATCTTAAACACAAATTACTAAATGAAAGAAGCCAGTGTGAAAAGGCTACATAATATATTATTCCAACTGTATGACACTCTTCAAAAGGCCAAACTATGGAGATAGTGAAAAGATCAGTGGTTGCCAGGCGTTAGTGAGGAGAGACGAATGAATAGGTGGAACACAAAGGATTTTTAGGACAGTGAAACTATTTTGTAATATACTTTAATGATGAATATATGTCATTATGTTTGTCAACACCTGTAGAATGTACAACTCAATGTAAACTGCAGACTTTGGTTGGTAACGATGTGTCAATGTAGATTTATCGATTGTAACAAATGTACCATTCTGGTGAGGGATGTTGATAGTGGGAGAGGCCATGGGTGTGTAGGAGAAGAGCGTTTATGGGAGCACTCTGTACTTTCCCCTCAGTTTTGCTGTGAACTTAAATATTCTTTAAAAAAATGAAATCTACTATAAAAAGAAAAAAGAAATGAGAAAAGTATGCCAAGAATTTACCACCATCTCTGGTACCTAGTGTGCACTCAATAAATGCATCTATGTTGAACAGTTAATTATGTTGAATCCCAAACACCTAACAGAGAGCCTGAAATATAATAGGTGCTTGGAAAATAATTTGACTAAATGAATGAACGGAACATCTAATCCTCCAGCTATGTTAGATCGGAAGAAAAAAACACTAAAGTTTATCACCATTATAATAAAAATGGAGACAAATGCTCTATGATTTCAAATTTTAGTTCTCCAGAAAATAATTAACCAAGGTTAAGTGTTGCTGATAACTTAATCCTTGTTTTTTATTGACAGAATTTTTTCTTCTAACAGTACAGCATGGAAGACATATAGAGCATACGTTGACCTAGGACCGTAGGCTTCCCACACTGCAAGAAACCAATGCGTCGTCATCCTTCCTTTGATAGTGGTTGATGCAGTAGGCTTCTGAGTAAGACAAATCCACAAATCCTCCATAAAGCACTTAACTGAGCAGCACAACGTAATATGGTGGGAGATTTCTTCCCAACCTAAAGAAAGCATGGGACCTGACTGCCCTTATATATTTAATCCAGGCAAGTGGAACCCATTTGACTTTTATGCTTAATATCCTTTTGAACCTTGCCAAATTATTTGCTTCCAGAAGTCTTCCAGCAATACTCTTTGCAAAATCGCAATTCCTCTGTATGTTACAAGTGCTGCTATCTTTTCCTTTAACAATAGTAACTTCACTACTATTTAAAGGGAACGATCTATCCAACCAAACTGGAATATTCAAAGCAATGAAAGAATCTGGCCCCAAATGTTTATTTTTTAAAATATTTAATTTTAAATTAACATACCTGGGGATTTGCCTTATATTTGTTTGTCCTAATTGTTATTGTGCTAACAACATTTTTTCACTTCAAAAAATTTCACGTAATTCATAACCAGTCAAAGGGAGAATGGTAGCAGATAGATTACAGATGTAGCTGGGCAGAAGATCATAAAGATTTTGGGATTTATTTAAAATGAGACTGGTAGCCATGAGAATCTTTAGAATGGAAGAGTGACATGGTTTGATTCCTATGTTAACAGGATCGTGTTGTCTTTGTGGAGCATAGACTATAGGGAGGCAAGGATATAAGCAGGTGCAAGCAAAGAGACAGGTTAAAAGGTTACTTCAGTATCCAAGCATGGGAGAAGGGTGACCTGAGTAGTAGAGATGGTGTGAATGATGGGATTTTGAATATAGTTTAATTGAGAGTATTTCTCAAGTACTAGATGTGGGTTGTGCTTGTGATGTAGGATATGGGAAAAAGAAACCACTATGAACATAGAACTCTATTACATATTACATGTTTTCAGGAACTGATAGTTACACTAATATGATCATTCATGTAAGCATTCTAAGACATTTCTTAGCTCATCTGGGAGATGAAAAATAACACTATTAAGATCTTGAATAATTTTATGAGTTTTTGGGCTTCAGATATTCAGGATATAATAGACAAAATGATGCCAGTGTTTACCTTGCTCATATTCCAACATACACACAGATTATGCATAGAAAATGAACAATCTTGGAACAACTCAAATAACCCCATAAGCTTTTCCTTCTTTTCTATTATAATAAACTCAGATCCTGAAGTGGAAAGTTCTAATTTTAACAATGCCAGGATTCATTATTATAAGTGTCATGTTTAAACGGTGACTTTCAATAACAAAAAATTTTAACGACTTCATGGGCAGTTTCATAGGGAAATAATGTTTTATTCAAGTAATTATCTAGTATCCAGTTTTTTTACTAAAGAATCACCACATAACTTTCCCAAAAGAAATATAGCTTCCTACATTAAAAAGAAAAAAGCAGACACTAATATATTAAACAATTTCCCATTTGTGGGGGCCTAAATTAAATATAAAATGTATGCTATATATTTTCAATGGGAGGCTATTCAGATATTTTATAAAGAACCAAGATGGACCTGTCCCTTTCTCACTTCTACACACACCATTTCACACATGACTTCATTTTACATAATATTAAAACTAATTATATAAAAATACTGTCAGTAACCAAAAACTAATATTTTAAAAATGAGTACTTCGAATGAATTACATTAACTATATATTTTAAAAACTGATACACTATATTCAGTTTCATCTCACAGTTTTTGAAATGTTTTTCAAATAAGGCCTTTTACTGCTTCAATCTGGAAGCAACTTTATTTTCTATGGACAAATAATGGCTGCCAATTGGATAATTACACTAAACTATGTTATCATTAGATAATGTAGAATGCTTATGACTCTACCTATGTAGAATACTTATATGTAAGCTTCTTTATTTACATTTGTCTCTCCAGCGCTGCAAGCCCCCTGAGTACAAGGAACACAAGTCTAACTTGTTTGTCACTATTCATCTAGGTTCTTGCAGATAATACTAGGCATACAATAAAGTTTGGAGAAGAGGAGTGATACGATTTACATTTAAATCATCTAAGGAAAGAAGAAAGGAAGAAAGAAAAGAGGGAAAGACAGAAGGAGGAAAGAAAAGAGGAAGGGAGTAAGGAGAGGAGGAGTTAGGGAGAAGAGGGAAGACCCTGTAGGAATCAAGAGATCTGAGAGTCTGTTTCAGCCCAGGTATTAAACAGCTAAATTATTTCGAGGCAAGCACTGCTGTGGTGCAATGGTTAATTTAACTCTCTGAACTCTCAAGTTCTTAGAGACTTTAGAGTTTTGGTCCTAATTAACAGTATATCCACACACAAACAAACCATATATATCATATATAATATCTATAATGCTTGATCTAATTTTAAGTATATCAGTGCTCAGTTTCACAAAAGTAGTCAAATATCGCCACTCTACATAAGAGATTACAAGATAGCATTCTTCTATTGGAGATTAAAGACTGCAGTATTATTAACACTTCACAGAGTTATAAAATATCTTGAGAGGCTGGGAAGGCAAGGCTTCAGTTCCAGCAGTTACATTTTTATTACTGAACCTCCTATAAAGAGTATCATAACAAACCTACTATCTAATTATTATGAAAGTGACATTCAACTCTGTGTGCAGTAGAAAAAGAAAATTGCTCAAATATATACCTTAGGTACTTAAATTGGGAAACTGCACTCGCATTTCCCGAAGGAATGTAATCATGATCATTTTATTTGCACCACATTACTGCTACAACCGCAATAGGCTTCTCTTTAAGAGAAAACATTCTGCGCTATAAATAAGCAATAACGTATGGAGAAAACCATCAACAAGGATATGAGAACTGAGTTTTGCTATGGTATTCCTTATTATTTTACACCATATGAAGGAACAGGGTTTTCTTCCTCTGTTAAAATATCTGAACAGTATCAGCATGAAAAGCCTGGAAAAACATTTCAATCACCACTTCAATAGATTTGTGTAAGGTAAATATGCTCCACACAAATTAAGATTCCTAAAAGACAAAGTAAAATGTCCGGAAGTGACTAGACTACACATATCTACTGAAGATTTGACACTTTTTAGAATTATGAAAATTAATCCACAGCTGGGATTGGTCCAAGGCATTAAAACCACTTGGATCTTGGTATCTTTCACATGATGCTCACCTTAGTCTACCTTGTTTCATAGTTTGTTGTGTACATGTTTTATCCCTCGCTAGACTGCAGAGTGCTTGAGAGCAAAGACTTAACTGCTTATTTCCACTGAAGTATTTATTATAAGGATCAATAAATCTCATCCATATTAACTGAGGCAACAATCAGATTTAACTTTTCCTTTTATTTATGAGTTTATTTAAACATTATTTTCTATATAAACTCAGATACTGCAATTCCTGTTTAGTTTGGCAATATATAAATAGCAAATTTACTTTGGTTAAAAAGCCAGAAGCTAGCACATGTATGTTCATCTGCCTGTAGATCTAACTAGCAATTTTATGATAATCAAAATCTCAGAGTTGAAATTAAATGTTGGAGTGGGTTGGTATACTAGTCCACTTCTCTCTTTCCATCTTATCTGCAATACTCATTAATGTCATGGAAAGGAACTATTTGTTTCTAAATAGGATTAGATAATTATGCTGAATAATATATAGAAATACAATACAATCCTTATAAATATGTATATATGAAGTTATTAGGTATATCAATAAGCTTGATTTCATAATACTTAGTAAAAACATGTATAATTAAGTGCAAGCAAAAAAAAAAGTGGCTACATCATCTCAATAACATAGTTTTAAGATAGAAATTCAGCCCAGGTTGGAAGAAACAATTATCCACTTAACTTCTTCATCTGTCTTCTCATAGGCAGCTCGAACACAAGCCAGACAGAATTATACTTCCAACCCTAACAAATCCCTACTCTAATCTTGGCTATATTAATAATGTCACCACCCAACCAGTTTGCTTAAGAAAAAAACATGGGCACTATAACTGACATCTCTCTTCTTCCTCTT
This sequence comes from Equus quagga, assembly GCF_021613505.1. NCBI lineage: Eukaryota > Metazoa > Chordata > Mammalia > Perissodactyla > Equidae > Equus > Equus quagga. The sequence continues at coordinate 111,236,681 of NC_060272.1, forward strand.
TTATATCCAAATGATTACTAAGACCTGAATTTTATTTTTAATTTATTCATTGGTAAAAATGACGTAATGAGTGTTTCACAGAACTGTGAATATTGTGATATATATGTATATCATATATATATATATATATATGGTACTTAGCTTTCTCTTGTCTAATGGCTTTGCTTAAAAGTTGTAACAGCTGATTGAATTCATACTTTAGATGTCAAAAGCCAAATTCAAATGCAAAGTTAATTAATTTTGTTCCTAGCGTGGTAGTTGAGTTTGGGTAATTTTAAAGTTTTAGAAACTCTCTCACAGAAATTCATCCTATATCATGATACTATAATGTATCATGCACATCAGTGAAAGAGAGCTTTTATTTACATTACTTTAGATTATGTTATCTAATCATTTAAGTAGAATATATCTACATATATGCATACAAACATTCACATACACACATTTAAGAAAAGTCAAGCTATATTTCTAAGGATTAAAAAGAGCTATGAATTGTAAGAGTCCCCTACACAGCCTGTTTTTAAAATTAAAATTAACAAAAAATTAAAAGTGAGTCCTGGAGTCGGCCCTGTGGCCGAGTGGTTAAGTTCACATGCTTTGCTTTGGCAGCCTGGAGTTCGCCGGTTCGGATCCTGGGCACAGACATACACACTGCTCATCAAGCCATGCTGTGGTGGCATCCCACATAGAAGAACTAGAAAGACTTACAACTAGGATACACAACTATGTACTGGGGGTTTTGGGAGAAAAAAAAAAAGAGGAAGATTGGCAACAGATATTAGCTCAGGGTCAATCTTCCTCACCAAAAAAAGCATACCCTACAAAAAAAATAAGTGAGCCCTAGTTGTTAGTATATTTAGTAATTACTGTTGATAGTGATTACCATCTATAAGCTTAATAATTGCTATTAAAGTATAATTATTGATACAAATCATAAAAAAGAATTTTCTACAAGAGTGAGGAGAATCTACTTCTAATATTTTTTCAGCCTTTAAGAATCGCTTCTCTTCTCATATATTAACTACACTTATGAACTATGCTAGAATTCAATGCTCATAAGAAACCAGATTTGACATATCTGTTCGGACGTGCAATTAGATCAGCTCTTTTTCCATTTTAATCCTAACACAGGGGTTTCTAATTTAAGCATTCAAACTAAACTGAACCCTGTAAGGTCTGTCAATTTCACCCACAAAGCTCTTTTGTTAGACAGTTCCATCAAAAGTTAGACAATTCGTTTTACTAGGAAAAGAACTGATCAGTAGAAAAATAAATTGTATCCTTAATGCATGGACAGATCAGTGGATTATTCCTAATGTATTATTAGTCAAGCAGAATCTCCTTTTGAAGGAGCCTTACAGTCCATGTCATAAACTGATTAAAAATCAGTGAACAAGTACTTTCTACCTTTGTTGTATATTAATGAGAAATCTTATATCCCAGGAAGCTTTTCTGAACTAGTAACCTTTAGCTTTCTAAAACTAGAGTATATCAGACTGTGTAAGCACAAAAAAAGTTTTCCCCATCAGTCTTTAGTAGAGAAAATTATATTTTAAAATTGAATATTTCAATTAATTAAAAATTTTTATATTTGGGATTTTTTTTGCCATTCTTTTCTGCCAGTTGCAGTAACATTGGATTATAACATTGTATAACTTGCAGGTGTGCATTGTAATATATTTCAAATTTTGTGCAGATTACATCATGTTCACCACCCAAAGACTAATTACAATCCACAAACTTTTTATATTTGATTGTCAGCCTTCATACTTAAATTCTTATAGATGAGCAAGTAATGAAACAGTGTCACTCTTCCCCTGATGTATGCATATTTGTTTATATTAAGCAGAACTATACAAAGGAAAGGGTGTCAAGTGTGTGGAAGGAGGGAGGGAGGGAACGAGGAAGGAAGGGTGGAAAGGAGGGAGGAAGAATTACTTAGAAAGTAACAGCTATAGAAAATAGTGTTCTGACTCAAAAAGCTGAACAACAAACTTTCTAGTAATGGATAAAAGTTTTAGAATGGGTTATTTAAAAACCATAAATAATTGATGCAGTTACAAATGAGACATAAATCTACAGTATTCATTAATATTTCTATTCAATCTGTTATTTGAGCTGCGCACACATAAAATAGTTGCTAAATAAGATCACTTTTTAGTGAATAGATTTTTTCATTTAACATCAAAAAACTATATAAATTGGGGCTGGCCCTGTGTTTGGCGTGCTACACATTGGTGGCCCAAGTTCGTAGGTTCAGATCCTGGCACAGACCTACACCACTTGTCAGCCATGCTGTGGCAGCAATCCACATACAGAATAGAGGAAGACTGACACAGATGCTAGCTCAGGGCTCATTTTCCTCAAGAAAAAAAAATGGGGAAGATTGGCAATGAATGTTAGCTCATGGGGGAATCTTCCTCAGCAAATATATATATATATATATGTATACATATATATATAAATTGTCACTGAGATAGAATATGAAAGAAGGAAAACTGACATTGATTGAATTACCATGTTCTGGTATTCTAGTTTTCTAGCATATATTGAGATCCCAAATAATCAAACTGAGGACACTGAGACTCTGTCAAGTAAATTGTCTTACCCAGAGCCCCTCAGATGCTGGATAGGACAAGGATTCAGATCTAGGTCTGAGGATGTCAAGGCCCATTTTCTTTCAGCCACATCCCCACGTTTCACATGTAGACACCCAAAATGGCACCATTTGAATTTATTTCTATCTTTCTTTTCCTGGATCACATTAAAGATATTAATATAAAAGTAAATTCTTCAAATGATTGGTTTTTTTAAATGAAGTATTTCTTTCACAGTACTGAGGTAAACTAGGACCTTGCCTGCCAAAATTCCAGGGAGCACATTACTGAGAATTTGATTACTAATTTGATTAAAGTGACGTACTACATTTCAAATGTCTATTTTTTTTTTTTACTTGGTTTAATAGCCAAGGAATAGATATGAACTCCAAAAAGAGGAAAGATACAAAGTATGAAGGGATCAAAGTCACTCATCTCCTCAAGTTTTAAAGAAGCAGGTACTGTATATACAAAAAATAAGATGCTGTTGTAAATTAGTGGTATAAATTTTCTGGAGTGGAGTTCTTCAATAGCTCTCCACATGTCAAACATGCATACACTTTGACCCAAAATTTTACATCTATACATGTATAGCGAAGAAATAAATATATATGGGAATCATAACTGAAGCTCTATTCATAACATCAAAAAGAAAGGAAGCAGTTAAAGTGTTCGTTGGTAATGGATTGGCTAATTAAAATATTATACCTTTATAAAATAGTATGTTATGCAGCCATTCAAAAGAGTAATATAGATACATAATTACTGACATGTGAATATGTCTATGACATATTGTAGAGTGATAAAAACTGTTTAAAAATCAAACAGCACATAAATTATGATCCCATTTCTGTAATTTGTATAATTTATCTATCTTTCATAGAATGTTCAACTTCTAGGATATGGTCTCTCTCTGGTGCGAGTTTGTATGGCTTTTGTTTTCTCCTTTTAAAAGCTAAAATTTCAGTTACACACAGCTCAATTTAAAAAAATAATAATAATGGTTAAAATAATAACAAAATATTACTCCTCCTTGTATTATTACAAATACTAACACTAATGGGATGCATAATTTAAGTCATTGACCTTGTATTTAATCGTTAGCAAATTTTGTTAATTGTCTCCATGTCTTATTTTTTGGCTCTTACTGTTCTAGCTAAGGCCTTTATGATATTTCAGCTGTACTGCTGCAGCAGTCCCTCAACCCTGCATCTAGTTTCTTTCCTCTTCAATGAATTCCATACACAACCTTTCTAAAGTCAAGAGATGGCTGAGCCAGTAATCTATCAGAATGATCTAAGCAGAATGTTAAGACCAATACCAAAATCCTCTTCCATCCCGTTTTGTCCTTAATTCTTCCCCTCCCTTTCCATGGATACATTGTTGCATATGAACTCCTGATAAACATTTTTATTAATATTATTAAAAAATAAACAAAATCTATTATTTCTCTTTAAACATATTTCATGCTTGCCCACAAAGTTCAAACATAAACGTATACAAATTCCTTACCCTGCCCTTTAAGATTACTTTACAATCTGATTCTTTTAGAGCTTTATTTCTCCTTCCCTCCCTTTTCTCCATGTGCTTTATTGACAACCGATTACTCATGGTGGTAAATGCCCACTCACCTTCACCAACTTCCATAATTTTTTCTTATGCTGATTCTTCTTCTTGCAGCAGTGCCTTCTTCAAACTCTACATATTTTTTTATAGATATTATTTTATTATTATTAATATTCATCAAAGCTCAATATTTTTATACTCTGCTCAAATTCTATTCTTTCCCTAAACTTTCTAAGATCACCACATTCAGAATAAACCTCTCTCATTCTCACTTTCCAATTGGATGCTTAACTCTGCTTACAGCGCTTAACAGTGTCTTAATAAAGTATTGAATGGGTTTATGACTGTTGTGACCAGAGCTGGCAAAACTGCTCTTGCTTCATTCACTGGTTTCTATGAATGCCATGAGATAATACATTTTAATGCATTTTATAAATTGCTCGATGACAAAAAAAGTAAGGAAAAATTATTTTAATCGTATGCAGTAGTAGTAGTTTCTGCTCCTGATAAACTGATTCTTTCCTTAAAGGTGAATTCATTTAATAGTCCAGAGATTTTTCTTTTTAATGAGGGTATAGTGGGGTTTTTTTGTTTGTTTTTATTTTGCTGAGGAAGATTCACCCTGAGCTAATATCTGTTGCCAATCCTCCTCTTTTTGTGTATGAGCCACTGCCACAGCATCGCCACTGATGGATGAGTGGTGTAGGTCCACGCCTGGGAACTGAACCCCAGGCCACTGAAGCAGAGTGCACCGAATCTGATCACCAGGCCACTTGGGCTGGTCCCAGAGATTTTTAGACGTGACACCAGTGCTGACAGGGAAGGCCAAATTGTCTAGAAGTAACAGCTGGACAATCAGCCAGTTTGGAATAGCTGGCAAATGCCTAGAGAGCTGGTTGTCAAATATTAGTATGCCTCTGAATCTTTTGTGGTAGTTGTCAAAAGGGAGATTTTAAGCAAGTCAGCCAGAAATATCTATTGAGAGGCCTGTGGCGGGGGAGGGGAACGTAGTCATCTGCATTTCTCAAGCTTCCTACATGACTTTGCTAGTCTAGGGGTCCCACTTTGTAAAACATGTTCCTAGAAATGGAACACTTGCAAATATTTCTAAATAAGGACTGATGGTCTGCGTAGATTATTAGAACAACCTGCAGTGAAACAAAATTCTCATGAAAATGGGTGGACTATTTGCCCATTTTCTAGTTCAAAATCAGAGCTAGCATCATAGATCCTCAAACTGAATAATGGTTTGCTTTGTCAAAGCTAAAACAAAACGGCCTCCACATATCTTTTGAATAATAAGCCCTAGGTCTCACTCACGGAAAGCGGAAGAAGCTCTTAAAACAAGAACTGATTATAAGCACAACTGATAAAAGGAAATGAATTCCAGTGTCATTTTTTTTCTTTATGCAACACTATTGAATAACCATCTGGACCCGACAATTTATTTCCTGAATGGTCTTCAGCAAGACTTCACATTTCCTCTCCAGAAATAAAAAAAAAAATTCAAAGGATTTTGCTTATTAGTGGAAATTTTTGCTAACTGCAGTCTTCAAAGTCTAAATTAGGGCTGATTTGGTTACCCCAAGATGTACAATATTAGAGTATATTGTATTAATCCTTAAATGCCTTCTTAATTACTACTGCCTTTTTAGTACATTGTTTATCTTTTTTTCTTCTAAATGGATCCAATTAAGTTTTGATTGGCCTTTTTTTTTCCTCCCTGAAATTATAAACTCTTATCTTCTTTGCTCTTAATAGATTTGTTCATTCAGCATAAAGAGAAATTCAGTTGTACTAATCATTTAAACCAGAAACTTGCCCCTGGCATTTGTTAACACTCTAAAGGTATTTGCACCCATTTACTTTTATTATTACTATTTTTAAGCTCTTAATTAGTTCAGCTAACTAATTTTCTTTTCCTCTTAGATGGATATGATTTTATAAACTCAGGACACCAATGTCAATAATGTGCCTCTAAATTGCCTTCACTTTTCTCCATATCTCCCACCTCACAAGAATCCACTCTGGGAGGCAATATCTCTTTGGGGACCAATGCTAAACTTGTCTTGAATTTTTGATGCACATAGTTCTTTTAAATTAACTCTTGATTAGCTGCTGTAGTGCAAAATAATAGTGAAGTGGCAAATTAATAGCAGATTTGCTCTCTTTCCCTGTTTTCTACAAGAGCAACAAGGGGTAATTTTAACTTCCACAGCTTCAGAGATGGACAAAGAACACAATAAATAGAGATTCTATTGGTATCATTGATAGCACCCACTGCTCCTGATTGGTATGGAATTAGTTCTGTCCAAAACACAGGACAAAACAAATCTACTTTCTATTGCTAATGAGTTGATATTATAAAAAGAAAAGCCAAAAAAATCAAAGTAGTGCCTCACATAATACAATTCTTAAAACCATATGTAAGTGCACATGTATGTAAGTGCATTAGAACAAATGCATAAACTCCATTTTTAAGGTGCCATTTTAAACAAATTTTGAAAATAGATGCAATTCTAATCTGTGACTGTTTGGAATATTGAAAACTGAAGAGTTTTTAAACTTCTTATAACATCATATTTATTGAACTATCTGAAAATAAACTATACTTTAGCTGAACACTTAAAAATCTATAAATTATTGTTTTTATTTCATGTTTGTGAGAGTTAAAACCTAAATTTTCAGAGGAATGTGGTCAATTTCAATTAACTTCAGTATTCTTCCATATCATTTTCATAACTCAAAATTGTCCATCTAAAATGTGGAAATAGAAATAACCTTTATACGAATTTTGAAAATTATGTTTGTGTAAAGTCATTGTTGACAATTTAAATATTGAATGTATATATTGATTATAGCCATGTGTCCATTAAGATATGCTTGTAATCCAATGACATTATCAACTGAAATATTATTAATTCATTCATCACTGCCCTTTAAAAATAGTCTATCAGTTCTTTCATTTTGTTTTAGCTTATTTTTCAATGTTTCATCAGACAGAAAGAACTAGAAGCTTTAATCATCACACAGTAAATTAGAGTAATAGTTGACAGAAAATTAGGAATAATTTGTGTTGAACTAAAAATAAATATGACACCATAAAAAATGTGTTTAATGTTGAATAACTAAGAACAAGACCAGAGTAGCTGAGAGGAGAGACTCCGGGTTGTTACAGATATGCCTTCATGAAACATCCAAACCAAAGGAGACCATGATTAGGGAGTTTTTATGAGATTTGATGGGAAGAATAAAAATTGCCACAGTACATTAAACCATCAGGACTTTTCAGAGATACATTTAAGAGAGTGAGCCAATCTTTATAGCCTGTGTAACTGCTGTGAAAAATGAATCACATTTTACTGATCTCTATGGGGGAGGAGATTCTGTTATTAAAAAAGTCACAGGATAAAACAGGAAGAATATTATTTATTTCAATATGTAAATAAAAGAAAACAGATATCATTCTACATGATTCCATATTATAACCACAATTTTCTGAGAACAATTGTAACAAATCCAAATAAGTATAAGCATTTGTATACGCCATCATCTAGATTTAAGACTATTCCTTAATATATTGGAAAACATTGACAGATGATTTATAAAGAAAAATACAAAAATAAAAGTAAAATACATAGGTAAGTTGCAATAATGCTATTATCTAAATTTAGATAATTGGTTATTTTGTGCCTGCTACTATTTTAAGTATTTTATTAACTATTAACTCATTTAATACTCAAAAAAATCCTATGAAGAATACACCATTACTATTCTAATTTTACATATGAGGAATAGAATCACAGGGAAGTTAAGTAACTTGCCTGATATCACACAGCTAACAAATAGCAGAGATAGATTTCCTAACCAGTTTAACACTGGAGCTCATGGTCTGAACTGTTACACTTAACTACCTCACCAAGAAAATAGGATTGCAGTGGCTGGCCCAGTGGCACAGTGGTACACTCCATTTCAGTAGTCTGGGGTTCACAGTTTTGGATCCCAGGTGCAAACCTAGACACCGCTCATCAAGCCACGCAGTGGCAGTGTCCCACATACAAAGTGGAGGAAGATTAGCACAGATGTTAGCTCAGGGCCAATCTTCCTGACCAAAAGAAGAAGAAGAAGAAGAAGAAGAAAATAGGATTGGAAATGTATTTGGAACTCTATTTATCTATCTATCTATGCCCTCAGTTTAGTCTTTATAGTAATTCTAAGAGGGAATTATTATTTGTCCAGTTTCACTGATGAGAAAACAGAGGCTACAAAAGATTTAGCAATGTAAGATTTAACAGCTAATAAATGTAGTCTGGAAATACAACCTGAATTTGCATAATTCTAATGCCTGTAGATGGAGAAAGATTCCTTTCTTTTTTATCTTTGTGTGCTTTTTTGGTGAGGAAGATTAGCCCTGAGCTAACATTTGTTGCCAATCTTCTTCTTTGTTTTGTTTTATTCTCCCCAAATCCCCAGTACATAGTTGTACATCCTAGTTGTAAGTTCCTCTAGTTCTTCTGTATGGGATGCCACAACAGCAGGGCTTGATCGGGGGTGTAAGTCCGTGCCCAGGATCAGAACTGGTGAACCCCAGGCTGCTGAAGCAGAGTGCGCGAACTTAACTATTACACCACCAGGCCAGCCCCAGAGAAAGATTCTAAAAGTGCTAAAGGCACATATAGAGACAGAAAATATATGCATTTGTGCAGTCTCGAACATTTACTCACATTGGTTCTAGACTTAGGGTAAACAGGTAATAAGATCCCTGTCAATCGAAAGAAAGACTGGCACGTGCAGCGATAATAACAACATAAGAATTGAAATGATAACATGAAAAATGTACAAATTCTCAGTACAGCAAAAGTTTAAGGATATTGACTTAAATTGCACTTCATAAGAGTGAAAAACAGGTACAAATTACAGATCTAATTCTAGAGAATTGTCCAGCATTATCCTTTTCACCATACATTTTTAGCATCCTGTTCATAATATTTAAGTATTTTAAAAAACTCTTAATAACCAATTTATTTATGTCTTTATTTGTTTTCCTGCTGTTTCCCATTATTCCACCATTAGACTGTAAGCTGCAGGAAGAGAAAGACCATGTCCATCTCACTGGCCAGGATATACACATAGCCTATTAAGTTTCTTAGTTTAGAGAAATTACTCAAAAATAGTTGTTAATGAATGTCGACAGGCTTAAACTTATTACAAGATAGAACTTCTGCTTTGAGGAGAATGGCAGACCAGAAACTCTGAGGGTCGCTTCCCCTGGGAACAACTAGAAACTACATGTAATATTTAGTTTTTATTGCATTGCTGGATTAACATGATTTTAAGGAAACTGCCAATGCTAAAAAAACAAACTTCCATAATCATGAAGAGAAATTAGTGCTGTGAACAGTAAATTTTAAAAAAAAAATACAAAAGGAGGGTTGTTTTGAGGATAAAATTCAGCATCAGTATTACTAGGAGTATGTGGAAGGAAATTTAATTTGTATGTGAAGAGAAATCTAAGACTCCCAGATAAAGCTCCAGAGTTTTCAACAGACTGAAGGCATCTATGTCTGCAGTGCCCTCTGGATCCTGGAAGAAACAGCACAAATCATTTCTGGAGGGAAAAATCCTACCACAAAAGGGCAAGAACCCTTAGTTTGTCCAGAGACAAAGATTAATCAAATATAAAATCATAGACAAAATAGTTATGCTATTTGAGAGACATACGTATACCACAAGCATAGAGAAAGAGTGACACTAAGGGATATCAAAATATAAGCCTGTCAAATACATACCTAAAAATGCTAAGTTAACTACATTCATATTAGAGAAAATAAACTTTCAGATTAAATGTCTTTTCAATTCAAAATTATTTATTATACATGTTACATGTATATTATATATTATATATATTAATATAATATATATGGCATATATAATAAAATATAATACTATGTATATTATACATTCTACAGGTATACATATTATACAAAATTATTTATTATATTGCGATAGTAGATTCAATTTACTAAGAAGACGCAACAATCCTAAATATGTATGCATTGTATAAATAGACTTTGATGCCTATAAAGGAAAAATGTACTTTATATCACAGGTGGTGAGGGTAGGGTGAGGGGAGTAGATTAGCAAATTTACCATAATAATGAGAAATGTGAGACCACTTTTCTCAACTATTAGTTGGTCAAACATACAATAAAAATAGGTAAGCTGTAGAAGGTTTGAAAATACAATAATAAACTTTACTTTGGGTTATATACAAAACTAGAGTAGGGATTCCTCTCATGTCAAAATCGTATTCAACATTTCTAAAAACTGACCACACTCTAGTCCATAAAACAAGTCCAAAAAAGATGAAATTCTTGACAACCACACTTTGATGGCAATTATATTAAAAGTCAATTATGAAAGATAAATAAACAGAAAATCTTTCTATATTTTGAAACTAACCACTTAAAGATATCTCATGAGTCCTTAAGGAAAGCATTGAAAAATATGCTGAACAGAATGATTAAGTAATTTATTGGTATCAAAATCTGTATCATGCAGTAAAAGAAGGCCTCTCATAATAAAGTAGAGCCATAAATGCTTATAATGGTAAAAAGAAGAATGGCTAGAAATTAATTAGTTAATGCCTAATCCAAAGATGTGGAGAAAGAGCACCAGGACAGCCCCAAAGAAACATTCAAATAGAAAACATAATACAGAGAAAAATCAACAAAGGTAAAAGTTAGTTATTTAAAAATATATAATAAAAAAATACCAGAAAATTACAATAAATGCTTTATCAGGATTAAAAAGAGAATGTACAAATACCCAGTAATAGTGACTTTTTAAAGGACACAAATACAGATCCAACACAGATTAAAATGAAAATTTTAAAAACACTAAACATTTATTACAGTAATTTGAAAACATAGATGGAACAAAGACTTAAAGTAATATAACTTATAAAACTTTCCCAAGAAGAAATAGAAAAATCTGAATTTTACTATAAGGAAAAAAATACAGATAGGCACACCAAAACAATTATACTGGTGAGTTCTATCAACATAAATAGATCCTTCCAGATATTTAAAACAGAGAGACAACTTGCCAACTCATTCAGTGAAATTAATACAACCTTAACATGAAAAAAATTAAAGAACAGTTTGAGAGAAGAAAATTATACCCAATTTCACTCATGATCATTGACGCAAGCATTCCAAACAAAATATTACTCAACTAAATCCAACAATATATTAAATTAAAGTGATAAGACATCATGGCAACATTTGACTTATCACATTATTGTGAGGGTTCTTTTACATTAAAACACTACAAATATCATTCCCCACATGAACAGATTAAATAACAAAAAGTACAAGATTAACTCAAAATATGCCATTAAAGCATTTTATGCAATCTAATATTTCATCTTTAAGAGCTTCTAGCAAAATTAGAATATAAAGAAGAATCTCTTATGTTTCTATTAGATACCTTAAGGAGATCTAATAAAAGTCATAGTAAACATCATTATTAATGGGGAAACGTTAGAGGTATTCAATAAGAAAAAAATTTAAAACTCAAAAAGGAGTACTCTCAGCATAACTAGAAGACAGAGTTCCCAACTTTAAAACAACTGTCTACATAAAAAGAAAAAAACACTAAATTCCAGTATACAACTTTTCACACTCCGCTAGAAGATTGTGTGATGATCAAGGGCCCTGTGCAAAACACTGCAGTCAAAGAGAGAAGAGGGGATCAAGCGGCATCTAAAATTGCTCTAACACCAATGCATGAAAGAGAAAGTCACCCTGAGTAAAAATATTACAAAAGAAAGAAAGAAAGACAGAAAAAGCTTTCTGATAGATGAGTCCCGATGCTGGTAAAGAGAACTGAAGCAGGCACAGATTAAAGAAGTAGTCTTCAAAGCTTATTAGGGAGTCACGGGTGCAAAAGGGAGAGATGCCTTTTGGCAATTAAATAGTTCAGGGGAAAAGAAACCAAAGGGGAAAATGTATTGATTTTAAAAAAATCACAAGAAACACAAACATGCTTCATCCTCTCTCTCTCTCTTCCTCCTTCCCTTTACTCACACTCGCCCCTGACACACGGAAACACAAACACTTTGCAATACACAAAAGAGGGCACCATTGATCTAGGAATCTTGTAACATACAGATAAAAGAATACATATAAGATAAAGGACAAACAAAGATGCTGAATATGTAATCAATAAATAAAAACTACCTATAGAAGAAACAACTGTCAAAAAACATAGCTTTAAAAATAGAGACCATGTGGCACCTGAGGGAAGTATACACCATCTAGGAATTAACCTGGCTGAAAATTCTAATCAAATGGGTCAGTCCTCTATGATTAGGTAACAATTTAGAGAGGAGTGTCTTAAACAACATCATAGGATGGCATCATCAAATTCCAACCATGGGAACTTTACTAAATAGGCACTCAATAAACACAGGCCAGGCCAAACTAGCTGGGTGTCCTCACTCCACCTTGCATTGATTAACAGAGTACCAAAAAAAAAAAAAAAATTTGAGGAAAGGAAAATAACCAAAATCGGGAGGCCTGATCTGCCAATTCAACTGTATTTCACTGACTCCAAGATGTTTTGATTAATAATAAAATAAAGGTGTAAGAAACATTTCTTTCTGCCAATCTTTCTGGAAATCCAGAGATCCTGTCAATAATTTGCAGAAATACATAACAGCACATGAGAGTAAAATAGTGTGCTTACAGCAAAATTGATACGATATGCAAAACTGTCACAAGAGTATCTGAATCCACCTTTTGCTTTTGAATATAAAATAATCTATGTTTATTCCCGTTGAGAACAATATTTTTTAAATAATATTTCCCTTTCAGATTTTCCCAAATACGATATGAGGGAAACAATGAATACTGCTAAGATTCACTTACATTTGACAGTTATATGACACATAATAGCTTCTCAATCTTACAATGATATTTTATTTCAAGCAATCCTGTCAAGGTAATTTTTCATCACAACTTTTCCTACTTAAAATGATAAAGCCTTTATTTTCTGTGATCTACCAAAGGATAAATAAATTTTCTGATTTGCAGGATTGGAATAGGTCAAAGCCGGAACTCCAAAGTATTCACATTTGAATATACTGCTTTGGAAATTAGAAAATAAACATGAAGGCTCATTTTGGTATCATTTGTGCATCAAGCCCCCAGATAACAGGATGCCAATATATTTTCACAAATTGCTAGAATTATTGCTAATACTTCTAGATTAAAGAATGTATAACAAATTGTTTTATTACAATCATTTGGTAAGCCTCTATTAATGAGAAATAATTTTATCTTTAGCCTCAAAACAGTAAATAATAATTAGAAAGATACTTTATCACAAAAGCTATACTAGTTTTCTCTTATATAAGACTTCTTATAAATTTAGTTTCTAAATTTACTTACTCATTTTTAACTTATCTTTTCTTCACAATCTTTGTAACAAATGTACCATAAGTATTTTCTTACTATTGGTTAAATATTTTTAATCTGAGGAGTTCATAGTCTCTATCATTCATTGTAAGAACTATTATAAAGTGGCTTATACTCTATTAAAACTATACCCACTAGAATGTGGCCAGTTATTACTGAGTTATTAAAACATAGCATTAAGATAATTAGTAAACATCATTCAAAGCTAAAATATCTGGCCAAAATGGAATTTGTATTTTTTCATCATTTATAAACCTGATTATCATCTGACTGAAGTTTATCAAAGCAAATAAATCAAGAGCAATTAACATATCTATAAAAATTATGCTCTTAAACTGAATTTAGACAAGCAAAAGCAAAGGTATTGTGAATGATTGAAAAGAGTTATTGGGAAGAGCTGACTGGTCATCACATACTACTAAAATAGTACTTGAAGGTCTGGATGGCTGAGTATCCTGATTCATTTCCACCATCCCCTCTTGGGATCAAGAGGAGGAAGAGATGCAACTTCATAACTATTTGGGGGTAAACTGATAGAAGAAGAAGAGAAAATAAAGCCTGGCTGAATGAAAGCATTTTGTAGCTTGAGCTGGCTCCTTACCAGACCAGCCAGACCATCCACCTCTTCATATGGGTGAATTGAGGGAGTGCACACCTTTTTTCCATCTTACTTTTTTGAGCATTAATATCGTGGTCCCTCCTTGTGCTTCCTGCAGCCTTAGTGGCCCACACAAAGTGGAAAGAGAGGACATAGGACTTCTCATGGATAGATAACTTCTGATTCACCTTCCTGGACTTTGGAATGCTTCAGTCTTCAAGCTTAAGCTCTGGCAGCTACTGTGGTCAGCTCTATTGGTTGGGTTGACAAAGGTGGGAGATTATGACTGTGATGGTAACAGTGAAACTATGGTCCTGTAGTAATTGATCCGTAAGCTGTTTCCCAGACCGAAAATGCTGCAATTCTATCTCTGTTGGGTGACTGGTAATGTTATGTGAAATCTGGAAAAATTCAAATGCTTTAACAATAATATCTACATAATTAACAAACCAGAGTTTAATAGATGTTAAATAAAACTGGACACTGTGCCAATAGCATGCCCCAAGAGAAAGAGAATTGGGAAAGTTGCCTGAAAGCCCTGTGTTAGATTCTGGGCTCCTCCACATAATTGCTGCATTACTTTCGGGAAATTGCTTAACTTTGTGTCTCAGTATTGTCATCGATAAAGTAGGAATAGTAATATGTCTTTCATAAGTTTTTTATGAAACTTATGAAAAAAATGAGGACTAGCACAAAATCTAGCACCTAACAGCTGTGCGGTGTGTGTATTCTAGTATGACTGAATAATTCACATTATATATTACTGTATTCTGATGAAAACATACTTACTAATTTGGTGTTTTCAGTTATCTGATGATTTTAAGATATACTATTTCAATCTACTATTCTTTCAATATTCTAAGACTAATTCTAAGATACTATTCTTTTAATACTTCATTACAAAGTGGCAAAATTTTCCAAAGTGATTTATTTATCCCTGTGTTCACATGTGATTGTGTGCATCTTCTCCACAGTGCATTTCAAAGCTCTATATTCTCTATAGAAGGGCAAGCCATCCCTGTACCTCTCTTATCCCCTTCAGTCTCTCTCTCATGCCACCATTTCAAAAAAATGAGAGTCACAGCATAGAGGTAGCTTTGTACTGGGCTTACGGAAGTATATCCCAGATTTTTGATTTCACGAAGTTTAAAAAATGAGAAACAGGGGCTAGCCCCAGTGGATTAGTGGTTAAGTTGAATGCACTCCACTTTGGTAGACTGGGTTCAATTCCTGGGTGTGGACCTATATCACTCGTCTATCAGTGGCCATGCTGTGACAGTGGTTTACATACAAAATAGAGGAAAACTGGCAACAGATGTTATCTCAGGGCAAATCTTCCTGAGCAAAAAAGAAAAAAAGGAAAGAAACAATATTATGCATGATGTAATGTCATCATAATTACCAAAAGAGAATATTTTAAAGAGAACTTCTAAATATACATATATATATATTTTGTATTTTAAACTGTAGAATATATTAAGTTTAGAAATGAACATTTATCACAAAAAAAGTTTATAGGGCATACCGTCAGAATAAAGAATTCTCTCTTAAAATTGACTACTATAAATCTTTATGAATATCTGTGTTCTCATTTAGCTCTTTTATAGTGGACTGGTGAAAATTTTGCCATAGAGCAACATTTGGAAACTGCTGTTTTATTGTACTTTTCAAATTCATAATAGCTGTTTCAAAATAAACATATGTTAGAGAGCCAAATCAATATTTCTAAAAATGCAAATACTGATCAAAACTGGCTTTTCACTATTTCGAGTCTGGAATACACTTTTAAAATTAATGGAATAGAAACATTTATGTTTTCAAAGTGTCTTAAACTGAAACATAATATTCTTTCTGTAGGGTGATTCTAGGGTATGGAGTCCTGTCTCCTTGGTTAACAGACTGTTTACTTCATCAGCTCTATATTCTTCTATTCGACTGAACATTACCTCAAAGTTTAAGACATTAAAATATCTGAATGGATATCGTTCTCTCTCATTTTTTTCTTTCATTATCTGTGTTCTAGTCTCCTAACAGCCTGAGTAAATACTGCCTCTATGCAATATTTGAGAAGTATCAAAACAAATGGTGTATAAAGTTGTGATCTCGACATATAACCCTACTGAAAGTAATATTGTCTAAACCCAGCATGCCACCACATGTTGGCCCTGACGGCCTCCTTGTGTGACCTTTTTTCACTTTGATATCTCTTTTAATCAGACTATCTGAAAAGCAGAAAACAGCATATGAGGTTGGGAGAGATTGCTTCCCCTCTGCTTGTATCTTTTATCTCCTCGAAGAAAATTAATCTGTTCCATGTTATCCCTGTACAGCAAGCAAGCCACTTTAATAATAGAAAAGTGAATGTTGAGTTCAGCAGTTGCTTTAATTAAAAGGTGATCACCAGAGGGTTGATTTCCTAGCTGGTTGTTGACTTACAAACAGAAAATAATTGGCACATAAAAACCAGCAAGAGGGACACCACTCAGGACGTATTACTGCAAAGTAATAATGCAGTAAAATCATTTAAGTTTATATAGGGGACGCTGTATTTATGTCTATTTCCAGTTATTAGCATTCCAGAGCTTAGCAAAGACATCACCTTGAACTTTCTTCCTTGTCATTACCCATTCTTTTTCTCTGACAACTGATGTGCCTGACAATCTCGTTAAACTGCCAAATACATAATTTGCAGAGGCTCTAACTTGCCAACCCCTGGAAAACAGCAAAGTGATGGTTTAACACAAACCTGGCACTGATCTTAGTGAAAAATTTGTTTTATAAGCCAGGTTGCTAGCATGTCACTCTCCTTGAAGTCTGCACTGGCTTAAGGCAAAACTGAAGAGGACAAGGATAGATCAGGTGATCTTGTAAGGCTCTGCTAACCTGGGTTTCTCTAGTCCTATAGTTGTATTGCAGCCTCTTCACCATACTCCTAACGCTACATCTTTTCTAATGATGTTTTCTGATATCTCCTTTATATACTGAGATTGCTCACATTTTCTATCAACTGCTGTCAGCTAATAATACAGGATCTGTGTTTAAGAGCTTTTCAAGGTCTACTTCTAAAGAACAAGAATAGGTTGCTTTTTTTTTTTTTTTTTTTTACAGTTGCTGTTGTTTCTTTTGTTTTATGTCTGGTGGGGCAGATCAGTATAAGTGTTGGGGGGGGTGGGGTGTGAAAATGAAGCTTACAGAGGATTGGAGCAAGAGAAGAAGGCACGGAAGAAGTTACCGTCTTGGGAGTTGACCCTTGGAAGTGCTTGGGAGAGAGAAACCCATTGCCCAGGCAGTGTTGGAGCACCCTAGAACTGCTCAAGAGCTAAGACACTATCTGGAAGCCACCTAGCCTTCCTTTCAGCATGAACTTTCCTCTCCAGCACCCAGAATCTTTTTAGAAATTTTGCTACAAGCACACAACCCAGGGACTGCTTTGCATGAATACTGCTTATTAGTTCCACAGCATTTTGCTTAGTCCTTTGAAAGCTCCAGGTCCTTACAACCCTCGGGAGGGATTGGTCTGGCTCTCTAGACAGGTATTGGTGGGGAAGGCCACTGAAAGAAACTAACTGATGAGCAATATACAGACTGTCATCAGTGACAGCCTTGTTACCATTTATAGTCAAATCAACATGGGTATGTTAAGGATAGGGTATAAAATCACACATTTTTAAAGATAGGAGCCTTGAAAGAAATATAATGCTCTGAAAGGCAAGCTCTTTAGGCTAAGATCTTGGACTCTCTTTTGACAACAGTTACTCTTCTCTGCCATTTGGTGGAAAGATTTGAAGCACAAAATTAGGTAGCCACTGAAATTATAAAAGTTATATTCCACAAGTTAAAAGGACTGTTGTTAATTAAGAAGTTGAACGGGACGTATTAGTGCTTCCCAACTGAAGGAGGACAGGGAAAAATTGCTAGGCGTGCAGGAGTAGATTGAGTTTCTTTGGAAGCCTAGAGAAGCAGGCTATTGGCAACACAGAACTCTGTCAAGTAAATAGTGTGATTTCTGGCACAAGAGTGAGATTTGGGGACAGATACTAGCCCCTGGTGAAACACACTGGTGAGGACAGACAACAGACCAAGAAAAACAAACAGCGAAATATCAAAAACAGAGCAACAAAATATATGTTATTTTTCCTTATCAGAGCAATTCAAGAAGCAATAGTACATGTAAAAGACAACAGTCCTGGTTTACCTTTGGAAAAAAATAAAGAGAACTAGTAGGAGTTTCAAGGAAAAACATTTTCACTGATAGGCCAATCTTTACAAGGACATGTAGATAAAAACTGACAGATTGTTGTGCTACCTGTGTTTCTGCCTATAAGTTTAAGAGCAAATATTCAGAAAAAGAAAATAAAAACACAGAATATGAACTCCAAGGTAATAAGATTTATTTGCCTGCCACATTTTAGCATTAGATTTTAATAATCATAGGATAGCAGGAATCTATGATGAAGACGAAAAAGCACATAAAATAGAAGATAAGCGTGTACCTAGTGTTTTGTTAAGATGGTAGCATGAGATATAATTATGTAATATATCATCTTATATGCATAAAAATCACAAAACACAAATGATAGAAAATTCAAAGATGATTACTCATTTTAACACAATAATATTTATAATCACAAGGGCATGTTTCTTAAGAGTCTAGATTAGCTTGGGTTCTAAGACACAGACTATTCTAATTTTAATAGCAATTATGTGACTCCAGCAACCTATGCTGGCAAAAGCAGGTATGATCAACATTGATGTTCTTGAATACAGAAAACATGCTCTGAAAATGACAGTAAGAGCTTCCTATTTGTAGCTTAAAGGAGATTTTATAGACCTCTAGAAAGCTGTTTTCACAATCCTACCAGCAATAAAGGTCAGATTTCCCAACTATAATTGAGGAGACTACTCACCCCTTGTTCAACAAGACAATCTGAACATATAATGTTAGACAAGCAGGGTTAACTGTAAAACTCCACTTACCCTTTCATATCACTCAAGGAATTCAGTATTCTTTCAAATAGCAAGCATAATTCGAAACTAAGCCTTTAAGTGGGCTAACATTCTGAAACGCTTTGCTGTGCTAATCATCATGACACCATAATATGTAAGATGTTATCACCTTCCGGCACCC